>NC_039363.1:155486696-155501367 GCF_003573695.1 Papaver somniferum | reverse complement strand
CCCCCCCCCCCCCCCCCCTAGTCAATACTCCATCTCACATGGAAACCACTCCCTCTTACACAATGATTCGAAAACCATATGTATTTGTAGTATGAACTACATATTAATTCTCCCCGTTTTTGTCAATAAAATTGGCAAAGGTACAAGAACGAGATCATAATGAAATTTCCGAGAGAGACATTTCATGACAAAAGGAAAAAAAATACATACCAACTAATTTAGATGCAATCATAAAGCCGAAGCTAAATGCATTCATCAAGTAGTTTAAAAATACAAGATAACCCCTCTAAAGTTCCACAACTGCACACCCATCAAGATCTGAGAATTAAGCACAAGTTCAAAATAACTCTTCCCTATTTGATGTCATTCCCAAAATAACAACAAGAGCGACCTTAATTTCAAAAGAAAAGAACGATTTTATTGGACACCAAAACCATAAGAATGATTTTTATATCCAAAAACTCAATCAAATTAATCACAAGTAAGCCCATGATTAATTTAATCGGAATACACAATCAAGTTAAACACAAAAAATGATCAATTTAATTGATTATGCTCGACATAAGTAAACTTACGGAGCTACGACTAAGTCAACCATTCGAGAAAGATTAGCTTAATCGTCCATATACTCAACACAAGAAAAAACTTATGGAGTAACAACTAAATAACCAAACAAGATGATTAATTTAGTTGAATATGGTCGACATAAAGTACCTTACGGGACAACAACAAAGCTAATCATGAAAATAATCAACTTAGTTGTTCAGTGCTCAACATAAGACACATTACGGAGCCTCACAGTAATACATAAAACATGGATCAGGGATGATCAATACTGCGGAATATACAAGGATTCATTATATCTTCAATCACCATTTGCATAATGACACAATAGATATAATCCTTGAAAAAAAAAAGATTTTAACCTATCTTCCATCAAAGATTGACAATATAGGCTTAACTTTTGTATTGGTCAAAAGTCTATTCACTCATTTATCAATACAAGAATATCGACAATGAACGGCTTTACTTTTGACAAAGTATGAGACAAACAAAGTTCACAAACGTAAATAAACATATCCCATAACATGTTGCAATACATAAAATCATAAAGATTAATACTGGAAAAATCATCTCCCAAATTTTTTTATAATTTAAACAAATAAATATAAAAACATGAAGATGAAAACGTTGGACATAGCTATGTGTAATCACAATATTTTCTATTCCAAACTCTAGTAATCCTTCTCAAAAACAAGAATAAATTCTCATAAGAAGTTTCCTAGGCATCAAGACAAACTCGTAATGCACATATAAGATGATTTGTCCTTAGAGAGTAGAATCAATATTTTTCGCCCGGATTTATACCAAGAATAGCTACCAAAGGCGTATACAAAGATTTTCAAAGAATAACATACAAAGTCATTAACGACCATGCACCATAGTTCACATAAAATGATTGTGAACATTCAAGAATCCCATAGTAATGCGTACTACTGCCCATTCTTGAACTTCCTTCTTTGTGATTCACTAAAAATATTCTTGTAAAAGCTACAAATGAGCTTATAAGAGTACTACTCCATGAATTCAAGTGCCCAAGTCCAAGAGAAGTGTAACAAGTGAAACGAAACGGAGCATAACACTCAAAAACAAGAGACAGGACAAATACCAATATTAACTCATCCAAATTTAATGATTATCACCTCCATTTTGAAGAGAATTCAAGGAGGAAGAGAATGCAAAAAGAATGAGGTCATTCCGAGTTCGGACGAAGAAGATACGGCCAAAAAAGGTTTTCTGAATATCGTCGTCACGTATGCATATGGGTTTGCAAATGAATTTTCAAGTCCGCGAACTTAAACCCCTGGATTTTGATTTTAAAAGATGTTATGCATACCTGGTAGGTGTATCATGAAGTCCAAACATCCCGAACTACTATTTTCAAACCTAAACGTTTGAAAACCTTAAATACATATCAAGGTAGGTAGAAAAGAACGATAAGAAAGGTACGTGAATCACTATAAGTTCTCTAAAAGCACAAATATTGCTCAAGTTTATAGACATACCTTTTTAGATGAAATCCAATTGAATTCTACAGCCTTACCGAACATAATCTTTGCGCCCCAATTTTCGTGCTTCCCTCACCGTATACATAGCAGGGCAATCCTTGGTGAGGATGCATTTACAAAACAATCAAGTTGTGTTGGGTGAAAATGTCTTGTTCATCACAATTGACCTTTGGATTATCATGAAAGGGATCACTTTTAGAGCCTTTCACATCAAATTCCATTTTTCCAAAAAACTTGTTAAGTTCCAACATCATGGATATTGCCTTCTCCATAGTCATGGAATTTTCTGGAAGATCATTCCTTTTCACACTCAAAGCATCATTAGCTTTCTTTGGTACCTACTTCTGAGTGCGTTTAGGAACAACCGGAACCTTCTTCCCATTACTCTCTTCAAGATTTGCCGGAAGAAAATTGGATTGACTATTCTTTTGCAAGTTAGTCTTTCTCCAATTGGGAGCATCGGATCTTGTCTTCGTATTTACGAAGTTATCCTTTTGATAACCATTACGATTGTGAAAAGGCTTCGTATAACGTTTATAGGCAAATCTAGATTTGTACAGCAACGATTCCTTTGCCTAAAGGTTGGAAAGTTACAACCTGTAATGTTAAGGGGATTAGCCTTAGCATGTGATCTTGGTTTCACAACTTCTTGTGATGCCCAAACAAGAACATCATGAAGTTTCTTATTCCTTATATGAAAACGACATCTCCTTTCCAGGTGACTTTTATTTCAGCAATACTGGCAAACATAAGGAATGTTCTTACCTCGAACCGTATGTGCTGACTTTGGAGGTTGATATTATTTTATTTTTCGAACCTTAATTGCCGGTGAAGGTATTTCACTTTTGCCATCAGTGGAAACCTTTTGTTGAGAAGAATTACTAGCCTTGACAAATTTTACCTCTTTGCTAATACTTGGAGCATCTATTCCCTTATAGCCCAATCCTCGTGTATCACGATGATTTTTACTTGCTCCTAAAATAGTGGTTAATTTGCTTGAACTAGTATTGAACTTTTTCAAGTCATCTTCCAACATCTTGATTTTATCAAGAGCAGCAGCTAAATCAGCCTTAAGGCGTTTTTCTCGAGCGAGACAAGCACTTTCTTTGTCATCAAAACTAATTTGTTGAGAGTTAAATATTACTTCAGATTCTGCAAGTTTCTCTTCCAACATAAAGTACTTTTGATAAAGATTATCACATTCAAGTGACTTCATAGTAGGTTTTCCTCAGAATCCTTGAGGATCGATTCGTTACAACGATTCGAAAAATAAACATCTGCGTAACATCTTCTCAATTTCTTGTTTTCTCGACAGAGAGGAGTCAGAAGAGGTGAGACATGAGAAGTTGTAATCTTCTTCATCTTCCACAAATCCAAAAACTTAACATACTCTGAGACTTCCTCATCAACATCTCTATCAATATCTGAATCACCTTCATCAGAAAGTTCATCCAATTGTTCTTCTAGGAGAGTTTCCCAATCAACATTTTTTACACCAAGAGAATGTTTAGATATTGACTTAGATGTGATAGATCTCTCAGGTAAATCCAAGCTTTTAGAATCATCTGGTAATTTTTGAACTGGTACGTTATTAGAGATAGACTCGTCCATAATAAGATTACTATAAATACAGACTTATAAGGTCTTTAACGTGTTTGCCTGCTCTGATACCAATTGAAAAGGCGGGGGTCTAACAACACCACCCAATATTTCGCTTAGCAATCTGTATGGACAAATTCAAATATACTTTTAAGAGAATCAACAAGACTCAATCAATTAAAAGTATATCAACGAGTTTATATCTCTCCCTTGATTTGATTTACTCAAGCTAATAGAAATCAGCGAGTCTTTAATCAAACACAAGGAATAACTTGGATGGTACCAAAGACCATTATCCAAGGATCAATCAATGAAAATCAACAACCTAAGTTTGGATATTCTAATTGATGATCTAAACGCACAACCTGTATTATTTCAATTATAAAGATAAAACAATATAATACGGAAATAGAAATAACACAGACACCATAATTTTGTTAACGAGAAAACCGCAAATGCAGAAAAACCTCGGGGCCTAGTCCAGATTGAAAACACACTGTATTAAGCCGCTACAGACACTATCCTACTCCAAGCTAACTTCGGACTGGAATGTAGTTGAACCCCTATATATCTTCTACTGTATAATTGTACTCCCTACGCCTCTGATCCCAGCAGGATACTGTGCACTTGATTCCCTTAGCTGATCTCACCCACAACTAAGAGTTGCTACGACCCAAAGTCGAAGGCTTTGACAATAAACAAATCTGACTCACACAGACAAGTCTATCAAAGGATCAATCTGTCTCCCACAGATAAACCCTAAAAGTTTTTCTTCTGTCTTTTGATAATAATCAAGGTGAACAAGAACCAATTGATAATCCGGTCTTATATTCCCGAAGAACATCCTAGAGTTATCAATCACCTCACAACAATCTTAATCGTATGGTAGCGAAACAAGATGTTGCGGAATCACAAACAATGAGACGAAGATGTTTGTGATTACTTTTTATATCTTGCCTATCGGAGATATCAATCTCAAGCCAATCAATCTGATTGTACTCGTACGATAGAAGATGCAAGATCAAATCACACAACTACGATAAAAGTAGTATCGGTCTGGCTTCACAATCCCAATGAAGTCTTTAAGTCGTTACCCTAGTTTTAGAAGAAGAAAACCAAAGGTTAAAGGAGAACCGACTCTAGCACGAAACTAAGATCACACGTGAGGTGTAGAGATTAGTTTTGCACAGATACTAGAGTTTCCCTTATATAGTCTTTCAAATCAGGGTTTGCAATTAAGTTACCTTGATAACAAAGCAATCACTATCCACAGTTAGATGAAAACCTGATTTAGATTCAAGTTAATATTTCTCAACCGTTAGATTGAAAACTTAGCTTGTTATACACACTTGACAATGCACGCTTCTAGGTTTGTTACCGTACACAAACGTATGCACTTGTTGGTTCAACAATAGTTAACCAAATGGTTAGCCATATGAGCATTCCATATCAACCATGTTCTTCTTCACCATAACTAGTTCAAATGACTTCAAATTAACTAGTTAGAGAGTTGTTCAATTGCAAGGAAATCTCATGTACTACACAAGACACAATTGAAGCAAAGATGATTTGATTCACTTGAATCGGTTCATGAACTTTTATAACCACGGTTTGCAAACCGCATTCCTTAGTATTTTTATGTTTAAGTTCAGAAATCATCTTCAGATATATAACCTTCTCAAGTTCGCAGACTAGGTTCGCGGACTTAAGTTACCGGGCAGAGTTTACAAACTCCAGCAGAAATTCTCGGGTATGTGAGCTTCGCCGGTTCACGAACTGGGAGTCTGTGGACTTAGTTTCACGCAATTAGTTTGTCAACTCTAGCAGAAATTCTCGGGTTTGAGAACTTCGGCAGTTCGCGGACTTGGCACACGTCATTCTTTCGGTTCTTTTGATCAACAAAGTTTGCAAACTTTGGTTCAAGGAATAAGACTTATACATAAATGTGTTTCCACAACAATGCTAATGTCCACCTTTGGTTATGTAATCTAAACTCTCATTTCAATCATTGAAACATTCTTAGAGGACGTTATACAGTTGTTACACCATTTCTCGTCAAAGCAATTTTCAAGATAATTGAAACATATCATGACTTTCGTCACATGGTAAAGATAAAATTGTTTAAAGCGAAAAGCTTACCAACTCATATTTAGAGATATAGATAGGCGAGGTATACTCGGCTCGAAATACCAAATGTGTATAATCAAAGCCTATATATATAACATAGGACTTCTTGTCTCAAAGAGTAGGATATAGATTAGATAGACTTTTTAGTGATAGATAAGTTCAAGTCTTCACATACCTTTTTGTCGAGAAGTTCCACCGATTCCTTGAGTAGTTCTTATACTTGTATGATGAATCGCCATGAAGTCCTTGAGCTCAACTACACTTTCTATCCTATTCCGAGACTTAGCTATAATAGACTAGAAATCAAGACTTATAGTTTTGATCACTAACATTGACAAACATGCTTGAAATAGCAACGCATGCGAGTTCGACCGAACAATGCTCTAACACCAAAGACCTAAAAAGGACGTTTTGCAACAATTGGTGAAGAATCTGGGGATGGGTCATATGTCTCTTCGTATTGATGTCCTCTACAACATATCCAAAATTCACAGCAAATGGATGAACGAGCTAAGAGACGTGGGAAAAATACAAAACTACATGGCAGTTGAAAAGTTTCTAAAGACTTCCTGGAAGTTTACTGTTTCATCAATTTAGACCACCAAATGGGCTCTAAACTCAGAACCTCTTATAATATAGCTAAAAAAAATCCTGGGCATCAATAGGTTGGAGTGTATCATTAAAAACGGACATCATATGAAGATTCTACAACATTTTCAACGAAAACATAACTTCTGGAATTTCTGATGACGAGTTATGACGATATTCCTCATTTGTCCATATGGATTTTCATCCATTTAACCATCAACTGACGAGTTCATGTATCTATCGAGATGATACAAGACAAAGATTTATTTGGGTCCTCCATAAATCATTTAACGAAAGCAATTTCATTGCAATTGATGATACATACTTGGTGCTTTGAAGACCAACCAGTACTTAGTGGAACAAGGATTTCCTCTTTCAAGCAGTAGGCCCACGAGTGCTAAACAAACCAAGTTTGTCATTATACCATCCAAATCAGCGGTTCCTCGTCAATTCATGCTCTCCAAATCAGCGGTGCTTCAAATGAATATATGAAATTCATATTTTGGAATTTAGACATGAAAGCTCATGTCACGATGATCTTTGACTGAGTGTGTAGCCTCTTCAGAGCATGCATGTGTATGTAATTATTAAAATCTCTCAACCGAGCTTTCGATATTCTGCATTTTTCATCATTTATACTGAGCAATTCTAGTATACACTTCTATATAAAATCGAGAATGATTGGGCGGCTCCTAGATGGATTGACCACTAGCATAGGGCAATAATGTCTTCAAGATATCACAAATAATCCCTAACTATGCAGAATAAACGTTCAGAATGAGTATGATTCCTCTACTATCTCATACCTCGGTTCTCGAATAAATATAATGCTCTTTAGACAGATTGCCTTCCAGAATAGATCCATCAATTAATTAATTCTAGCGCAGTATTCGTAAATTGAATTCTTAGAAAATATTTTATTTTCACCATAATATTTCATTACTTTAATTCACAGCTTTTCTTAGCAGAATCCCTAGGATTAATAACGAATATGCACCTTTCGGGCACATGGGCCACCACCGAGTAAGCCCCGAGACAATGGTGAGGGTGTACTTATTAATAATGCATGAACGAGCACACAAAAATATGGACGAATGATGATATCGAGAGCTATGCAAAAAAAGGAAAAGAAAAAAAATAAAAAAGGAAAAGAAAAGAGGCGCGGGACAGGGCTCACCAGCAGGTCGGCCATGCCGTGGGCGTGGCCGGTCCCAGACCTCTCTGTTTATTTTATTTTATTTTTTATTATTCCATAATAATCCTTGACTCCCACATTCGAGCAAACCCTCGGTTCTTAATGTTTTGTCAAATATTGTTATATTCTCCATAAAGCCTACAAACCAAATAGTCTCATGACCATTAGGTCCTTTTCACCAATAAATATTAAAATATTATTATTTAATATTCTTAAATATTGTACGTTCAAGCAATAATCCTACTTTCTCATTCAAGCAAAATTGAAAATATCGGTCAAGATCAAACTCTTCTGAAAATCCAAAATGTTGCATAAATGTGGAACTGGTTCAACCACGATTTCTCACTTCCCCATTCTTCAACTCCTCTGCAACTGTCGCACTTACTGAATATCAATGTGTTAACTACTCTGCAATATAAATAGGTTCATCCACCTATTTGATAACTCTATATTCTCAATCGAACTTAACTGAACAGAACTCAATCAGATCAGGATTTACCAACAGTCCATAAAATTTTAAGAAGTCTCAACATATCCACAATACATCAATCATCATTGATCTCACACAATTCTTAGTTTCCTTCCTGCAGATCAACCTTCATCCATCTTTGTGACCGAATTGACTCTCGAACGGCTATTGATTTGGTTTAGGACAGAGTCATATATATTGATCTCTCGAACTCAAAGCATTCCTGTGCAGTGCATATGTTAAAGGTTTGGGAAATTTTCTTAATTTAGGATTCACCTACTGCACAACTCTCCACTTTTCCTCAAAAACCAGAAAATCGTTTTTTCCGATCAACAGATGCTCAACAAGCAAAACGTCTGGGAACGCGTAGACTAATGACATTAATGAAATTTATTAAGCATTGACCAGTCTGTGGGATCAATGAAATTCAATTTACTGGGCATTGATCGAACTATGGAATCAATGGCACACAAAGTAAATATTAGACATTGATCAGGATTAAAAACATAAAACGTAAATATCAAGTGTTTTCCAGTTTGTGGATCAATGGCACATAATGCAAATATTAGACACTGATCAGTCTGTGTGATCAAATGACATAAAACCTAAATATTAGACAATGATCATTATGTGGTATCAATCGTACAAAATGTAAATGTTTGACACTGATCATTCGGTGGCAGACTGTTATCCATATACATGCCTTTATACGTTGAGTCCCTGGGATCCCTGGGAATTGAGCCCTACCATTTTGTGGACGTCGAGTCCAAGGAACTTGGAGTTCCTCTTTTTCTTCTTTGTTTGTTCTAGGACAAAATTTTATTTAATAACTAAGTTAATTACAAAAAGCTAAGGGAAAAAACCTCTATAAGTTTAGAAAAAAACATCTAACACATCGGGGTCATCTTTTGCCTTGTTCATGTCTTGATTTGGTCACAAATAGAGAAAAGGGTTGGAAGTAGAGAAAGTGCTAAGATCAGAGTGTAATACACAATGAAACGTGATTGATGTGTATTATTGTATGTGAATAATTCTTTATGTATCATCGAGAGAAGGCTTCTGATAGGTGTCTTAAACACCTCGATATTTATATATTATTTATGCTTTCTTTGTTAGTTTTCTTGTAATTATGTTGTTTTTGAGCTTTTAGGTACTTTGGAGTTATTTGGAACAAAATAAGAAGAAATCATCAATTTTGAGTCAGAAGCGAAAAATTATTATTTCACAGACTAATGATATTAGGAGCTCATATGAAGATAAAGGACTAGACAGCTGGAGTTGAGAGAGTAGAACAGTGGCACCCCTAGTTTGGCTGCCTGGATCCAAGCAGTGGGTGCCTAGATAAATATTCATTGTCATTCATTTGAAAATTATAGAAAACATAAAGAGGGGCCGCGTGACTGAGATTGAATAGCATGGGGTTAGTCCTCGTGGAGTTGGGGAGTCGAGTGTAGTTCATTTTTTACCCGTTAGTGGTAAGGGAATTCGAAGGAGTCTCTCAAGATTCCCGTTAGTCATGAAGAGTTTATAAGAGTCTCCCAAACTCCCTAAAAAATCCCGTTAGTCGTGAGGGAGTTTGAAAGAAACTCTTGAACTCCATTTAAATGATAAAAACTTGTCACAGTTCGTATTTTCGGCCTTCCAGCGGACACAGATTCGACCTTTTTGGTCGGGTCCGATCCAGCTAGTAAGTCCAAATTTCCGGACTGTAAAGACCTGATTTTTCGTTCTAAAACATTTTGAATAAACAAAAAAAAATAATCTTAAATTCAAACTCAAATAAAATTTTACTATAAGAAATGTAATCTTAACTTTGAAATTACACAATTGTAAAATAATTACATAACCAAAAGTGCATAACTTGAAATTCAAAAGGCAATACCCAATCCCCATGCTACAAAAATAATTTTTTTACGGCTAATCTTTCTTCATTTTCTGTGGAAAGGGAGAAAAAGGAGTGAACAAACCACGACCCAGTAGGAAGTTTCAAAAATAATAGTGCAACGAAATCAAAACAAATGCTGCAGATACGAAAATTAAAATCATGAATAAAAATTCGCAATAAACTTAAAATATTCATAGCCACCAATAATCAACATTTTCTTACTCGCAACAATACTTACGCTATTCTCAGCCACAAATAATCAACATTTTCTGACTCAAAAATCCCCATTCTAAAATTTTATATTCTTAATCTAATTGTCAGAATTATTCCAATAAACAAACTAATATTGTTCCTCGAACAGTCTTCCCAGATTAGCCACCAGTAGTGGGATGCCATAAAGACCTGACTTTTCAGTAGCATCAGAGTGTATTCACAATTTTTTTTTAATTAATAAACTCAATCACACACAACAACCAAAACACGTCCACTATCGGAAGAAATTTAGTTAATGCATTTATATATAATTTTTATAAGAACAGACAAAATGCATTATTATTCCAAAACTAGAAATCATCTAACACATTTAGAACAGTTATCCTGTACCTAGTATAAACTAGACAGACTCCACAAACCTGCGTCAATCATTGTTAAAATCATTTGGTAATATTAGTGAAAAAATATGAAAACTAGTTAGGAATCATTGTGACTGTTGGAATTCTTCTAATTTGTTTTATTATAAGAACTAAAATGACCAGTTTACAAGAAGCTTTTTTTGGTGCTAGAGCACAGTTGAAATGGAAGTAATATCAAAGGAGCATCTGAGATCAACCAAAGAGAAGTAGATTTTGATTGGTACGTTTTTGAAATCACGTGGAGCAAAGAAACCATTTCATTTTTCTTTTCCTTAGTTCCTCTTTGTTGCAAATGGATCAGAGGGGAGGCAAGGGTTCTAAGCAAAAGACAAAATGACCAGTTTAGGGATCCATGTATACATATACAATTGATTCAACAAAATCGAAATGAAACCAAACAAATCAGAACAAGAGAGATAGGTTACCTATAATCAGATTCCCTTAACTCAACCAAAACCTAAAATAAAAAATCCATGACTGTAATCAGAAAAATAAGATTTGACAAAAGAAATTGATTGATAAACACAAAACAACAAGCAAACGATTTTGATAAAAGAAACCCTAAGTCCTAACAGAAGAATAATTAAAAAAAAAAACCCTAGAAATTGAAAAACAAACAAATCAATCGAAACCCGTGACCTATTTATTTACTAGATAGAGCCATAGAGGTGGTGGTGCTCTTGATGGAGGTGGTGGTGGTCTGCTGTCTACTGGTGGTGGAGGCGACTGAGGTGATTCAGGTGAAGGCTGCCTCTGAAGATAAAATGAAGAGGGAGAGGAAGAGAAAGAGAAACGAAGAAGAGAAAATGACGAAGAGATTAGGGTTGCCAGAATATATATGGTGGAGGCTTTAATCTAGACGGCTAGTATTAATCAGGATCAAAACTAATCGACGGTCCATACTAATCGGTTGTTCGGTGCGGTTAGTGTGCGGTTATGGGTGGAACCGTTCACCGAACCGTAAATCTAACGGTTATTAAAATGAACCGTGACCGACCGTTGGATCATCGGTTCGGTGCGGTTAGTGCGGTTTCGGTGCGGTTTGCGGTTTCGGTGCGGTTAGTGTGCAGCCCTGGAAACAATGTAATGTCTTTTTAAGTTTCTTTCCAAACCAAACATTGGTAAAAATACATAAGGATTAGAAACGACTCTGGCCGGTAACGACGCATAAAAATATTGGGCATTTGTTTTTGTGTAACAGGTGTCTGAAAACAGTGGAGTCCAAATACCTTTGGACATCAAAACCTAGGATATCGTTATATAATGGTGAAACAGACGGATCAATAAGGGGTCTGTACAAATCGGAGAATAAGATCAAGCCAGAATAATAAAAACAGATTTCATATTTTTGCAAAAACAATCAAATCAAAATTACACATAGTTATACAAAGAATTGATGATCTTCATAAGAACAATAACATAACATAGTAAATAATGCTAAAATAGGTTTTAGTGTGTATTAGGTAGAAATCCCTTACCTCAAAATAGCAAATCCAAAATTTTAATGCAATCAACATGCTTTCCAAGTAAAATCAATAAGCTTGTTTCCTTTTAATTTTTGTTGTTTTGTAGAAGTGAGAAAAGTATGAATCTTTTGTTTTTTGTGAAAAGAATAAAAATTAGAGGAACACGGAGAACTATAGGTAAAAGGACGGCTAGTTTTTCTCATTTTAATCTTTAGGGTTTCTGAAAAAAATAAACATAATAAGTATATTTATTAATAATAAAATCAAGAGGGAGAAAATCCTTTTTAGTCAAACCTTTTTCATTTTTCACACGTGATATTTTCACTTTGAAAACAAATACAACTTTTAGTCACAATTCCAACATTGATAAGGGACAACTAAAAGGACAATCCTTATTCTCAAACACCACATAGATAAGAGCTAACCTTTTTATAAAATAACTTCAAATTTAGTTAAGAACACCCAAATTCAAAAATACGTACCCAACATTACGTGGCTTGGATTTACCGGTTTTAGGTTCGAAAACTACTATCCAAAAATACGGGTCTCACTAGAATGTTAGGGAGCTGGTTTGTTTTGGGGATTTTTGGGGAGTTCATGGGAGTTTACAGTATATTTTTGCCTCACCACAAATTTCTCAATAAAGTAGAGAGATTTTGGGAGAGTCTCTCAAACTCCCTACACTCAAAACACCAAACTCTCTCAAATTCCTTATACTCTCTTACACTAAGACGTTGTAATTACAGAAACGAGAAGAGCGGGAAAGAAATTGAGTTGATGTTGTTCGTTTGATGAGTTATATGATGAAATTATGATAGGTATGAAGTATTATTGAATTGGCTTCTGAATTGATGAGATTAGTTTTCACAAGTGGGAATCAGATGAAAGAATTTATGAAGAATAATTGGAGTTATGGTTCGAGGTGGTATGATTTTGCAAAAAGGGTCTTGAATTGCTACAGTGGAATTGAATCTCGGGTTGTCCTTGATAGGAGAGATGGAGTCAGTGATTGAAGTCCAAATCGAGAAAGATGAGCTAGTTCGAATTCTAGGGTTAGATGTATGTTAAGACATGGTAGAATTCAGGGGGTTTTCTGGGTTGTATTTGATGTTCTTGACTATTCATATGAAGACGATGATGTTGTTGGTGTTTCCGTAGATAAAAAGAAATTGTAGATGTGTGTTTGGCTAAGATGGACCTGAGTTGAAGATGCTCAATTGAAACTAGGTTGCATGGATGTGTTGATAGTGCTTTGAGGTCAAGAATATATAAGCAGAAGTATATGAGCTACCAATAATGGTACTGGTGATGTATGGACTTGGAGATTCTTGTGTTGATGAGATATAGGCTAAGGTTGCAGTTAAGTGGTTGTAGCTGAGAAAGTGGTGGCTGAGGTAGAATGAGTTGTATACATAAATTTTTATGTCTGTGAGCAAGGGAGTCTGTGTTGAATATACTGATAAATGAAAGGGTATTGAAATGAGAACGAAGTAGCAGGTAATTGATGTTGCTGTTGATATTGTGGGTCAACCGAATTATGGATTGGATTTGTGTTGCTGCTACAGGTCTAGGAAGATTTGTGCAATGTATAAGAGTTGAAGGAGACATGGCTATGTTTAAGTGGGTAAAATTGTGTTATAGATTTATGGTTATCGATGGGTATGGTGTTGGTAGTATTAGTGCATTGAATGATGAATTGATGATATTTCAGAAGCTACAGAAAGATTGAGATGATTGCAGGTGAAGGCTTGAGATGATGGGTGCGGCATTGAAATAATATAATGATGTTGGATGTTGTGGTGTATTTTGAATGGATGGATGCTAAGAGAAACAATGGTTGCAGGGAACTGAAATAGAAAGAATAGCTTGAGGATTTTGCTGGATGTAGCGCCATCATGGCTGGAACGGATGTTGTGATGCACCACCATGGCGCATTATTAATTTAGGCCGTTGCAACAACTTAGGCCTTTGGCCAAGACCAGTCACCTGCTGACTCAGTACTGACTCATCTGACTAGACACCTGACTCAGTGCCCTTGACCATTAATCAAACGTCAACTTTGACGGTTGACTCTTAGTTTGACCGATGACCATTAACTTTCCCGTTACCTGAAGTCGATTTCCGACGACATTTCCAGCCGGTTTCCGGTAGTGTTTCTAGACTCTGGCAACAACTTTTTGTGCATAGTTTCTATATGGATTTTTTTCTCACATATGGGCTTGGAAGACTTCTATCTATTGGACTTTGGAGGACTTGACCTAATTTTGGAAACAAGAAGAGACATAAAGGGAAAGAATTCTACAACGTTGAGATGACGTATTCCAGTACTACTTGGAGCTTTTGGAGATAGCCGATTACACTTCTCGGGTTTCCTTTGGTTATTTTCATCTTATTTCTTTCATTTATTATGGTGATGAACTCCATAGATAGGAGTATCTAAATTCTTATTATTGGTTAATGGTTTAAGTTGATTTCTCAAACACGATATTTATTCAATGAATTAGTTTAATCTGGCTCAATAATTTGTTGTTTATGATTCATTGCTTATATTGTTATTTGAATGTTTGTTTGGTTGAGTCTGGAATCTATTATACTTGCCTTCATCTCTAAAGCTAGATTAGGGTTTTCAATACTTTTTAGA
>NC_039363.1:155378075-155486534 GCF_003573695.1 Papaver somniferum | reverse complement strand
AAAAAAAAAAAAAAAAAAAAACCAAAACCAAAACCAAAACTTTATTAAAAATAACAAGGTTAAAAATTACAGCCCCAATAAAAACAAAGAAACAGAAAAGCAAAGCAAGAAAAGAAGCAAAACAAAACTAAAATACAAAGAGCTATTCAAATATGTAATAAGGATGATTTGGGAATCCAAGACAAGCCAGGCTAATAGGTTTATCATTGAAACCCAAGGTATGTCCCTTCTGCAGGTGAACACCTTTTTTTAGCAAAATGGTCAGCAGAGAAATTCATTTCCCTGTAAACATGATTGAAAGATATTGAATGTATACCATCCATAACCTTTTTCCATCTTGCCAAGAGAAACCATGGAATATTATGTTGCTTTAAAGCTGTAATACAAGTCTTCGAATCTGATTGCAGAATTAATCTGATATTCTGGTTTTCAACAGCCCATTCCAGAGCTTTGATACAAGATATAACTTCTGCAACATAGTAAGTAGTAATTTCCAGACCACCAGATTCTGCAAAAATAAAAGCACCAATATAGTTTCTAACTATAAATCCATATCATGCGGTACCTGGAGAGCCTCTAGAGGCACCATCACAGCATAAAAGTAATTCATTCTCATTTGGCAGGTGAAAAAAGATCTCAATAATCGTCAGTCTTCTCATTTCCCTGGCATGGATAAAGAGGTAGTATAAAATATCTCTTTCAGAATCAGAAACCCACATAACTCCTTTCATTCTCCCTTCACAGTCATGGACCATCCTTTTTATCTTAAGTTGTAATTTGGTAAGGACATGCTTCTTATCATCATAAAAAATTGCATTCCTCAAGAACCACAGTTCAACTATAGCAGTATAAGAGCTTATAATCCACATTTCTCTAATTACAGGTCTAGAATTTCTACTCATTTTCAAAACATCCTCAAAAGATTTTGGCTTAGGGAAATGAAAGATAGCTCCTAGCCAACTCCACAGCCTGTTACTGAATTCACACTTCCACAAGAAATGGTCCATACTATCTTCTCCATCATGGAAAATATAACATCTAGAAGCAAAATTAAAGACTTTTTTCCTCAGATTTTCGTTTGTTGCACAAACTTCTCTATTGATTTTCCAAACATTTGCAGAAATAGAAGAAATTACAGCAGAATTCCAGATTTTTTTTGTACCAATGCAATTTTGGATGATGCAGCCTAATTTTATTCACAGCATCAGAGACTGTAAATTTCCCAGAATGACTATTACACCAGATCAATAAATCTTCACCTTCTTTAATAACAGGTAACTGCTCAATACTGAAAAGTTGTAAGAAATATTCATTGAAGCACCAACGGTCATTAACAATTAGCTCTTGGACTTTTAAATGAGGATGCAAGGCAATAAAAGGATGATCAGGAAATAACTTACATAGTGGTTCTTCAAAAATCCACATGTCATTCCAAAGAGAGATTTGAGTACCATTACCAACAACCCATCTAGTATTCTCATTGAAGTCTGTAATAACCCATTTTATGCTACTCCACACAGAAGACCTTTTATAGTAAGTAATCCAGTTGCCATCTTTATCCATGTACTTAGCAAGAAAATATTTGGCCCATTCATCTTGACAATGAAGAATTTTCCATAAAAGTTTCATTAAAAGAGCTTTATTCATATCTTCTAGTTTTCTGATGCCAAGACCACCCTCCTCCTTGGAAGTACAAACATTATACAAGTAGCATGATATGATTACGGTTTTTAGTGATACACTCTTGTAATCATATGTAGAGTTTGACCTTTATCTGAATTGTCATGCATAATGTATGACAATTGTATTGATTAGCCTATTTCTGAAACTTAATGCTCCTAGGAATTGAACTTAATTATCCCAAGGCGTTAGGTTATTGTTTAGGTAGAATTCACATTTGCAACTCTAATGTGTTTGTTGATGAACTTAGAAAATTAATGAATTATCTTGCTCTCTTTATAGTCTAGGGCTTTTGATGAAAAGATTAAATCGTAATCATAATCATGTATGGAAGAACTTGTTTGAGATTGAAGATGAACTACTTGACCAATATCTTCCTCTTATTTTTTACTTCCAATATTATATTATTTTATTTCTTTTGATTTACTTTTTATTGCATTATAAAATCTGAAAATCCCCCATCTTGGTTACTTAGAAACTGAAATTGTGTAACAACAAAAGCCTCTCGTGGAAAGAACTCTTTCTTATCACATACTTCATTCATATTTTGCTTAGTGAGAAAGTAAATTTATTTTTGACGCATACGACAACGATCAAATTTTGGCGACGTTGTCGGGGAGGCATTCAGATTGTTATTACGTTTTAGTTTCTTATTTTCATTTCTGATTTCATATTTTCTTTTGGTTTCTTGTCTCTTGTTTATCACTTGTTTGTGAGGATTGTTTTTCAGGTACTTAATCCCTAGCTCCCAAAAGTTGGAAGTATCCAAGGTGTGGGATAGCTATTCGTAGAGGAACAATACTACAAGAAAAACTTGACGAGACGGAATAACTAGAGTTGGAAGTGGAAGAAGAAGTTTTATATCAAGAAGAAGAACAAGAGGTTCAGGTTCCACAAGAACCACTAGTTGAAGAAGAAGAAGAAGAAGCAAGATGGATACACAACAATGGTGTATGCAAACAAACTCAACCTTCCAGATTAAGAAGGGGTGGATTAGAGAGATACCAAAGTTTCATGGTATGGTGAATGAAAATCCAAACAAGCATCTTATGGACTTACACACCATAGTAATGGCAATGCTACCAGCAGAGACTAATGCAGATGGTGCAATGTTGAAAGTTTTTCCATTTTCTTTGGAAGACAGTGTTAAGGACTGGTTATACTGGAAGTGTCACTAAATGGAATGAGCTGAAGAAGCTTTCCATAGAAAGATATTTTCCCGCATCAAAGAATACTCAAATTCGCAAGGAGATTTGTGAGATGAAGCAAAATGTAGTGGAGTCATTGTACGAATATTGGGAAAGGTACAAGAGATTGGTGGCAAGATGCCCTCATCACTAATTAAGTGACGCAATGATTATCAAAAACTTCTACGAAGGTATCCAAGCAAGTGACAGGAATCTTCTTGACACTGCAAGTGATGGTGCACTTATGAACAAGATGGTGACAAAATCTAGAGAGTTGATTGAGAGTATGACAACAAATTCTCAACAATTTTCAAGTCGTGGATCAGAGCCACCTATCAAGGGAGTTAATCAAATTGACGAGATCAACTGAGAAATGTGATGGCAATGATGCAACAAATTACAGTGGTGGTTGTAAAACCATCACGTCCCTCTTACGAGAACATAAAGCAAGTCAATGTTATTTTCTCAAACCAGCGATTTGATACCTACTCCAACTCTTACGATCAAGGATGGAGAGACAACTCCAATTTGATCTATGGTAACGAGTAAGTTGCAAGTGCAAGTTCTATTTACAACCGTCTGAGTGGGTTCCAACAACAAGTGCAAAAATCACAACAAGTTCAAAGTCCAGAATTTACAAAGATGGCTACTTTGGTGGAGACTCTAATTTTCGTGGTACAACAAATTCAACAACTAGCGGGCATAAATCAGCAGAAAACGGATAATGCAAACAAGTTGATCAACCACAAGAACACAATTCTAGCAACAACAACAACCTAAAAATCAAGGGTCCAATATGGAAGAGTTGCTGAAATCTTTTATGCAGAGAACGGAGGGTGCAACCAAGGACTTGCAAAAACTACTTGGTTCAATAGACGAGGAGATTAATTACTTGAATAGAGAAAATGCTGAGAAACTCACTTATCAACCTATTAACCCAAGAGAGAGTGTCAATGTTGTTACGTTGAGAAGTGGTAAACAACTTGTGCAACTTGAAGTTACCGATACGGGTAACAAGAAGATCCAAAAATAACCGGTTTTGGAGGAAAGAAATGTTGATTTCCCCCAAACTTCCGAGGTACCAATTTCCAACTCTAAAACTCCTTGAAAAGATAGGGTACCCAAACATACCTCAATGTAAAACTTTTCCACCTATAAGTCCTTTTCTGAAAGTGATTGTCTATGGACTTAATCGAGACAATATAACTAATCGGTTCACACTTCATGTGATTGTCTATGGATACGAGATCGAGACAATACAACAACGAAGTATGTTTACTTGATAATAGGTTCGGACTTAACCAAACTCTAGGGATTGTCTATCAAGTAAAATAGGAATTAATGTTTGTGTGGTTTACTTTAAATCATAATAAACACAATTATAATTGCGGAAAATAAAAGCAAATGACACAGTAAGATTTTGTTAACGAGGAAAACCGCAAATGCAAAAAAACCCCGGGACCTAGTCCAAAATTGAATACTCTCAGAATTAACATGTTGTACAAAATAAAACCGACTTCATGTAGTTGAGACCAAACAACTAAACCTATAGTTCACCTAGTTCCCTCAGTATCCCTGCGCCTCCAACTTGTTAATAAGTCACGCACTTGGAACAATTCCTTTGGTTCGTATTCCAAACAGTAAAGGAATAACAAATCTGTTTGGTAACAACTCTTTTCAAACAACGTGATATGAGTCTGACAAAGGCTCTTTGGTTTAACCAATAAACTCCTTTGTCGGGTCCTTAGATCAATCTCTCAACAACTACCAAAGTAATTGTTAGACTATGCAATCAATACTATTAATCACAAAGAAGTGTATTGATACCGATCTACTGAACTAATCAATCCAAATCTACCACAAAGATAAACCGATTATAGTTGGATCCATTTCCAGCCGATAAAAGTATTGTGCACACCAAAGATTATGAACCGAAAAGGTCTTCTTGTCTTCAAATCTTCTTTAATCTTCAATCAGCACCTACACACAATCAACTTGAATCTCTTGTGATCAATCACACACAGAACGGAGTCTGTTAACGTTGGATTATCACAAGACGTCTTTAGATCTACAAACAATCTAAAGATCCCCGTCGAAATTTCGATCTAGTTTGAGTGAATCTTAAATCAGAAGAGAAGATTCTCAAGCATAAACAAACCAGGTGCAATCAAAGTTCAACAACGTTAGTCAATCAAATCAATCGAAAGCTAATAATAAACTGCAATTATCTAGTTTCCCACAAACGGTACTAATAGAGCTTCTCAATCCCAAAGAAGTCTTTAAACTGAACGGCCGTAAGAGATTTATCCTAATTAGGTTACTTTCCTCTTCGAGTAGGCGACTCCACCAGTAATAACACAACTAGGTAGTTTTGCTGGCTCTGAGGATTAGTTTGCTAGAAATGCAAACTTCAATATTTATAGACAAGGAAGTTTGGACATCAAGGAATTTCCAAAACCGAATATTCTCAAAGATATGCAGTAAACACAAAATCAGTTTTCATAACTCCTGGAAATGCACTGTCCAAATATTGACCAAAATCACAATAGAAAAATCTGTAATTAGTAAATGCACATTACTAATTATTATTTTCTAAAGATATGCATTGAATTGCTGGAAATTAAATAGCATATAAAAAATAGGAAACCTTATTTAAAAGATTCTCAATTTATTTCGATCCTCAGATTCTCCTTTAGATATTAAGGAATATCTTTGAACAATTAATGATTAGAGTTACTTCACATCAAAGTATGTCGACATCTTTGCTTTGCAAGTCCTTTTTCATACTTACAATCTTGGAAACGATTTTCCACACTTCCAAACAAGTTTAGATTTGGTTCGTCTGAATTCCAAGAACTATGTGATTGATTATCCTATCAAATCACCAATTTTGGGTTTCACGGTTGTACCAAAACAAGTTCGGTTCTACCTCCAGTGAGTACTATGCATAGTCACACTAGTTACCAAAATTCGGTTGACTAGGTATTAGGATCGGTTCCCCACAACTTATGGTAACTAAATGTATTCAGTTGCACATGTCCGTAGGATCGGTTCCCCCAAAACTACAAAATTATTTCACATGTTCATAGGATAGGTTCCCCCATCTATTAAAAACGTGTTCTACCTTTTACAAGGATCGATTACCTCTTATAAATTTGTTGCACCTTTTACTAGGATCGGTTCCAAAATGACTAGATAAAAGTTGCTATTTACAAGGCATCGATCATACCAATACACAAGTCAGGCCTTGTGAATAGTTTTACCAAGATACATAAACAATTTTATGAGCGGTTATACTAAACACACATATTGGTAATTCAAAATAGATTTGCAATGAATAACATTACCAATAAGCCTAGTGATTTCCCTTTCGATTCACAAAACAAGTTTATGAACTTACTTCCTTTAAACAAATGTAAAACATTATTTTCTAGGATGAAATCTTCAATCATACCCATACATAATCACAATAGCATTCATATGATCATGTTGATGTCTTATATACAAAGTTTAATGGTTAAGCAATAAACCTCGTATTGTATTCCTTAATACTATGTGTAACTAGAGTATCATACACAGCTTCGCAGTTATGTTTACAATATGCACGACTTGAAAGATACGTTAGGGAATGAAACAGTTCAAGTCAAAATACTAACCTCAAGATGAAGGATGATGTTGTCGTTGTAGCTCCATACTTCTTCACATTCTTCAAGTCTTCATGTAATACTTGTAAGTCTCATATCCTAACACTTTCAAGCTTACCTATACGAAGTTGACTCTAGTACATAATCAAGCGACTCTTTAAATGAGTTTTAATTCACTAAAATATGACAACCAAACTTGACATGCCAATGCTTGGTAGGTTCAACCAAGCTATGCTCTAAAACTCCTATTCCTTCTCTACCTTTTCCTAGAAGGTTCGCGAAAGCTAATAAGAAAGTGGAACAAGATAGGGATATTTGGGATGTTTTTAAGAAGGCCCAAGTGAATATTCCACTCGTTGAAGTAATTAGGAAAACTCCTCGCTATGCAAAGTGTATAAAGGAATTGTTCACTAACAAGCACAAGATTACCGGTAATGAGGTAATGAGTGTGGGAGAGAACGCTTCAGCGTATCTTCAAAAGAAACTCCCATCCAAATTGAAGAATCCCGATAGTTTCACTATTCCATGCACTATTGGTAAAACAAGGTTCACAAAATCTATGCTCGATTTAGGAGCTTCTATTAATGTAATGCCTACTTCAATTTATGATGCTTTAAATCTTGGTCCTCTCAAGAAAACCGGCATAGTTATTCAACTTGCCGATAGATCTAATGTACCCTAAAGGGATTGTAGATGATGTTTTGGTGCAGGTAAAAGGACTAATATTTCTAGTGGATTTATATGTTTTAGACATAAGTGATATGAATTCATCCTCGTCTACACCTTTACTATTGGGTAGACCATTTATTAGTACCACTAGAATGAAGATTGATGTACACAATGGCACCTTGACTATGGAGTTCGACGAAGAAGTCATACACTTCAACATCTTTGAGGCGAGTAAACACCCAAGTAACATTCAATTAGTTTTCATAATGTGTTGGAATCCGTCCAAGGCGTAAAACAAAGAGATAGCGGGCAGACGAATTTAAACCAAGCGCTTCATGGGAGGCAACCCATTGGTTTTGTATCTCTTATCTTATTTTTTATTTTTTATTCTTTTTTTAATTTTTTAATTTCTGATTTCTTGTTGCATATCATGTTAGGAATTTCCCACCTTAAATTTTATTTTGAATGACTAAATTTTACATTGAGGACAATGTAAAGTTTAATTGTGGAGGAGTGTTTATCATATAGAGATTTTATCCTTGTTATTTTTCCCTTGTGTATATATTTATAAATAAAATTAAAAAAATTAAAAAAATGATGATAAACTCCTAAGTCTAGAAACTTGTGCCATAAACTAATGGAAACATCATGGTTGTAAGAGTTGAGGAACCCAACAATAGAGTCTATTCTTAAAAGGATAAGAGCTCAGGTGTTAGAAATAACATGATAGTTGTCACCATATCTTGGAGTCGTCACCATATCACCTTATGTTTTTATTTTTTTGCAAACTTTTTGTTTCTCTAAGTGATTTGGTGGGGCACCAACATCGAATTGTTATCACTGCTAGGATGAAGTAGTGTGAGTGAGTTACTAAAAAAAAGAGACTAGACCAATTAGACCAATCGGAATAAAAAATAGATTGACACTTGGATAGCAATATGTGTGTGATTTCCTTGTCTACGTCGCCTTAAAAAGCGTGGAATGCAGACTTTACCATGTAATCTGCTGACAAGAAACATGCACTTGGAACCAAAAGATATAATCATGTTGCCAATTCAATTATTTATTTATTCATTAATGTTCAATAAAACCGACCGCTGGTTCCCTTGTATATGCTAGCTGAGTTGATCTAGAATTAAGATTGTCGACCGCTAGTTCTCTTATATATGCCAGCTGTGTTGATACTAGAATTCATACCAGTATCTCAATCCAATAGGATTTCTATGTTTTATCTTGGCAGTGACCTTTAGACAAATATGGGAAACACCGTTCACCTTAGTAAACATTCGCAAACCATCTATCTTTATATCCATCTTCTTAATCTATACATGTGGTTGTGTCAGTTAGACTCCAAGCATTGTAGTTTTTTTTAACTTTCTAAGTATATCTTTGTAACTTATATATGAATTGGATTCGCATCAGGGTACTTCCTCCTGTAGTCATTGAGAGTATGCCAATTAAGGAGATTGTTTAGTGTCGTTTTAAAAAATTTCACATGTAATTGGAGTTTGGAAATATAGGTTTTGTGGTATACCTCTTTTAAATTTTTCGGAGGCTTGTTATACATGCTAAGTGTAACTGTATCCTCAACGAAATGGATTTGTATGTTTTAGAATAATTTTAGTTTGATTTTCTCGACGACTAATAAAGTCTAAGTGTGGAGGAATTTGATAGGTGTCTAAAACACCTTGATATTTATCTACTGTTTATGCTTTCTTTGCGAGTTTTCTTGTAAAATATGTATCTTATGTTTTCTTTTGAATGTTTATGTGATTTGGAGTCATTTAGCACAAAAGAAGAAGAAATCATTCATTTGGAGCGAAAGGAGCAAAAAGGTCATTTCAGAGGCGAAGGATATGCAGAGTCTATCTAGAAGGGGTGGCCATCTGAACTAGTTTGCTAAAGTGTATGCATGTATCAATTTGATGGGTTCTTGTAGCACTTCTCATCATTACCAATCCCTAATTTTAAGAGAAATGTTTCTCTTTTACTTCAAAGTGTCACCTGAAATCGAGAGTAGAGAGAAACTAAATGACGGAAGAAAAAAGGAGAGAAATTCAGAGATGAAATTGAGAGGGTTTTGATTATTGTTCTTCCAAGAACGTGCTTGATCTTGACAAGAATAAGATAAATTACTCATATGAATAGGAAGGACACATCTCGTTTAGTCACTTCTACACTCAACAGAGCGCAGCCTCAGATTTATTTCTCATTCACTAGTCCTTCTCTTACAACAAGTTACAGACTTTAAAGCAACTCAAACCCTAAAGTCTAAGACCTGACAAAACACATCCCTACATGTGGTTATATCTCCCACTTCAAAAAATAACTAATTAATTTAAATGAGATTTATTACTGTTGTACGGATATATTCTTGCTACACCCACAAGTTTCTCAAGGCTGTCATGGCTGGGACATGACATGTTCTGTTGATGCTCAAATGAAGAATTGCTGAAGAGATTGAGAAGAGGAACACATAGAGGTAAAGAAGAAACTAAATTATGGTTGTGTCAATCAGATCGAAGAATTGCTGAAGATTAAAAGGGGCTTTTAGGAGTTGATACGATCTTAAGACTGGGTTGTTCATGAATTGATCGTTTCTGCTACAATTGAATAAATTGCTGTCAGATAGTGCTGGACAAAGAGAAGACTCAGATGGGTTTGTGTTGGAATTAATGTTGGATCAAGAGGGAATATTACATAAATGGGTTGAACTTGTGCTTGTTTTGATGTGTTATTTGAGGCTGTTTGATCATAGGGTTGGAATTCAAGGGTTTAAGTGTTCTTGAGCTAATGAATCTGGTGTTGAAGTCTGAAAATGATGGTGGTTGTGGTGACTAAGGAACTGTTGGTGATTTGAAGATGGTTTGTTCTAATTTTGGTTTAATGGAGTTTGTTTGGATGTTGATTACATACAGTGATGGTGGTTTGTGTTAGTGAAGTTGTTGCTACTTGCTACTGTTACAGAGATGATGTCTGAGCAGAGAACAAGAACTGGCAGATGATGGTGCTAAGATTAAGTATGCAATTACATATGAAGTAATGACGGCTAAGATGAACAATTAGGTGTTGGTGTAGTTCAGTTATTGTTGCAGCTTTTGTAGTTGGGAAAGCAAGTGGTAGTTGAACCTGACTTGCAGGTGGTGATGATAATTGATTCAAGTGATTGTGTGAGATTGATAAGTGTGTTTGAGTTTGTATGGTTTGTGCAGTTGAGAGTCGACAAGAGGAGATGATGAACTGCTGCTACAGAATATGGAGTTGAAGTAATTGCGGGGTCAGGTGCAGTCGAAACCGCTTGACTGAACTTCCTGAAATAGATGTATGTTTAGGATGAAATTGCAGTGATGTGTTGATGCTGGTATTGAGGTCGTCTGAGCTGCAGGTGGCGTAAGTGGCATCAATTGAACCGCCTAATAGTAGAAGCCATGGAAATGTTGTTGATGTTTGTGCAGTGGTGTGCTTGCCGAGGTTGGAATTACATGGGAGAAATCAATGCACTGCATCTAGGTAATTCAGTGAAGAGCAGCTGATTGTTGTAGGATAAGTAGAACCGAGTAGATTGAGCTGGTGATTGCAACTTGGGATGGTTAGCGCAATGATGGTGCAACACAAATCTGGCATGTGTAAAACATCCTTGGCCTTAAGTACTCAGACTAGTTAAATGAGTCAGCCATTCTCAGACTTGACATACCTGACCTGGTTTGACTCGGTCTGACTTCCCGAGTTGACCCGCTGACAAACTTTGACCCAGTAGTCGGTTTGACTTTCCCGACCTCCTAAGCAGTTTTCTGGTGACTTCTGCGTCCAAATTCCGGCAATGACTCCAGTTTTTCGTCGATTCCTTTCTGGCGGAGATTTTACTGGGCTATTATCACACATGGGTTTGATGGGCTTGGTGGACACCTTGGTGATGGACTTTGGAAACATGAGAGATATTAAAGGAAAACTTCTACAACTTTTTTGAGGGCACGTATTCTACTTGGATCTTTGGAGATAGCCATGACTAGTGTTTGCTTTCATTATTTTTCATCTTCTTTATCTCATTTATTATATTGATGAACTCTATAGCTATGAGTAGCTAAATCTTATACTATTGGTTAAGGATGCAGTCTGATTTCGAGAACTTGTGCCTGATTAATGCATTAGTTTTCTCTCTTTGTTATCGTTTAAACTTCTACTGTTTTTCATAATTGCATGATTGATGTATTGCAATAGGATTTAGATGTCATTTTAGTTAAGTGACCAATTAATTGAATTTGCATCCTCGTCCATAGCTAATTGAGGGTTTATCATCGAGCGATTACCCTAAATACAAGTAGCATGATATGATTACAACTTCTAGTGATACACTCTTGTATTCATATGTAGAGTTTGACCTTTATCCGAACTTTCATGCGCAATGTATGAAAATTGCATTAATTAGCATATTTATGAAACTTAATACTCCTAGGAATTGAACTTAATTAGCGCAAGGCGTTAAGTTATTCTATAAGTAGAATTCACATTCACAGCTTTAATGTGTTTGTTGATGAACTTAGGAAATTAACGGATTATCTTGCTCTCTTGATAGTATAGGGCTTTTGATGAAAAAGAGATTAAATCGTAATTCTAATCATATATGCAAGCACTTGTTTGAGATTGAAGATGAACTCCTTAACCAATATCTTCCTCTTGTTGTTTACTTCCAATATTATTTTATTTCTTTTGATTTACTTTTTATTGCATTATAAAATATGAAAATCCCCCTCTTGGTTACTTAGAAACTGAAATTGCTAACAAAAAAAGCCTCCCATGAATGTTTTTTTGACGCATACGACAGGATCACTTATTCTCAAGAATAATCAAAACTAGGTGCAATTAAGAGTTAACAAACCGCTAGTCAATCAAATCAACAATTGAAAACTAAAATAACAATGTAATTCTAGTTTCCCACCAAAGGTACTAGTAGACGCTTCTTGATCCCAAAGAAGTCTTTAAACTAGCGAAAGTAAGATATTTCGCCTAATTAGGTTACTCTTCTCTCCAAGATAGTATTACGAGAATACTATTAGTCGGCTATATCAATGACTACAAAATGAAGTGCCTGCCTCAGGATAAGTTTGTAAAAATAACAAACTTCATTATTTATAGACCAAGGTAGTTTGAACACTAAGGTATTTCCATAAACGAAAATATTTTTAAGATATGCAATAAAGCACCTAGATTCGGGTTTTTTTAATTCCAACCAATATCCAACTGTATAACCGAAATCTTCATGGACATCTCAATATTAGCTAGCATTTAGCTAATATATGTTTCCAGATATATGTTTTGATTGCTTGTAAAACGAAACATATTAATTTCAGAAATCTTAAAAAGATTCTCCACTATTACGGTTTCGTCAAGGAATATCTTTGAAAAATTAAGAAGTAAGATTTCCTCCCATGTTCAAATTACTCATTGTATCTACATCTTGAACTTTCCTATTTTGCAAAACCAATTTCCAAATCACACAAACCCTATAGTGTACGTGACTTAGAGAAATCGATATTGCCTATTAGAATCGTTCTACCTTGAATTCTGGAAGAAGTTAGGATTAGTTATACCTTGACTCCCAATATAGGTAGGGATCGTAACTACCTTGACTCCCAACATAATCTAGGATATGTTCTACCTGTATAGGTTAAGATCGGCCCAGCCTTAAGATCTTCAATAAAAATCGGACCTTCAATCCTCTTGATTTCCTTTTAACTACGAAAAAATTTTGTACATCTACTTCATTAAACTCAGACGGGCACAAGTCGAAGTCTTATACAAGATGTTTTCACGTCCTCTGCAGATGGGATGTGACACACTCAGGGTTATTGATCTAGAAAAACGTACCAATGGGTCAGGAATGGGACAATTACTCCTTGGAAAAAGATGTTCGTCTATGTCTTTGATACAACATACCAAAAGGGCTCTTCAATCAGACATACGAGTTGAGAGATATGGACCATATACTTAAGTATACGAAATCTAACTGACCTAAACAACTCTAAATAGAGTATTTCTTTTTGCATGTGATATATTAATCTCCTGGCTTTAAAAGTTGGGTTCAGACACCAAATTCCAACATTGTATGAAGTTTCTTCAGCTTCCAGAGTGGACGATGGGCAGACAAAAATTTCTAGACGGAATTCATAGCATTCACAATGGATAAACATCCACCTAGGTATTTCCACCAATTCCTTAAGCCTCGATATCTCTATCTTTCTACAAATAGGAAAGATTAAAGAGAAAGAACGAAGAGTATACCCTACCAATGCCGGGGACTGACAGTCTACCGACCATGATACTTCACGTCCCTCCATTACGGCTCCAGAAGTTCCAAAGGTGATTTCATGAATGGACAATTCAAGAACACGAGACTTGTGCACCTATCATAAGTCAGAGTATATGTGGACTAATAACATCAATGACCTGCATAAAACATTCGAGAAACAATTAAATGGTCCAAAGACCTAAAAAAGACGTTTTGCAACAAACTCGTCTGCGCAATTTTACATTGTCTCGCACAAAATGATGATATGGGAGAATTGGTGAAGAATATAGGTATGTGTCATATCTCATTCTCTTCGTATTGATGTCCTCTACAACATATCCAAAATTCACATAAAATGGATGAACGAGCTAAGATATGTGGGGAAAATACAAAACTACATGGCAGTTGAAAAGTTTCTAAAGACTTCCCGGAAGTTTACTGTTTCATAAATTTAGACCATCAAATGGGATCTAAACTCAGAATCTCTTCTAATATAGCAAAAAAAAATCTTGGGCAATAATAAGTTGGGATATATCATTAAAAACGGACATCGTATGAAGATTCTACAACATTTTCAACGAAAACCTTCTGGAATTTTTGATGACGAGTTATGATGAAATTCCTCATTCGTCCATATGGATTTTCATCCATTCAACCATCAACTGACGAGTTCATGTAGCTATCGAGATGATACAAGATGAAGATTTATTGGGTCCTCCATAAATCATTTGGGGAGTTAGAACAGCAATGAAAGCAATTTCACTGCAATTGATGATACATACTTGGATGCTTTGAAGCCCAACCACTTGGTGGAACAAGGAGTTCCTCTTTCAAGCAGTAGGCCCACGAGTGCTAAAATAACCAAGTTTGTAATTTTGCCATCCAAATCTACGGTGCTTCGTCAATTCATGCTCTCCAAATGGCGATCTGTCATATTGCCAGGACCACCATTCAAATCATTGCACGTATGTGACATCATTGGAGAAAGTCAAGGATTCTTGTTATATTTCTAACGACTAAATTCAAATACTTATTTCATTTATAATTATTAAAATCACCATCTAGTGCTTACTGCAGAACATGACTGTCCCTTACTAAGCGAGAGACTTAATGTTGATGGTGGGTTTCTGACTAAAGCTAAAATTGTAAAATCATAGTTTTCTATATTTTTACCCTAGCTTCAGACGAATATATGAAATTCATATTTTGGAATTTAGACTTGACATTCTCATGTCACGATGATCTCTGAATGAGTGTGTTTCCTCTTCAGAGCATGCATGTGTATGTAATTATTAAAATCTCTCAACCGAGCTTTCAATATTCTGTATTTTTCATCATTTATACTGAGCAATTCCAGTATACACTTCTGTATAAAATCGAGAATGCTTGGGAGGCTCCTAGATGGATTGACCACTAGTATAGAGCAATAACGTCTTCAGGATATCACAAATGTTCCCTGACTATGCAATATAAACGTTCATAATAAGTATGATTCCTCTACCATCTCATACCTAGGTTCTCGAATAAATATAATACTCTTTAGACAGACTTCCTGCCAGTATATATCCATCAATTAATTAATTCTAGCACATTATTAGTCAATTGAATTCCTAGAAAATATTCTATTTTCACCGTAATATTTTATTACTTCAGTTCACGGCTTTTCTTAGCAGAATCCCAAGGATTAATATTGAATATGTACCTTTCGGGCATATGGTCCACCACCAAGTAAGCCCCGAGATGATGCGGGTGCACTTATTAATAATGCACAAAAGAGCACACAAAAATACGGACGAATGATGATATGGTGAGCTAAGCAAAAAAGGAAAAGAAAAAAAAAAGAAAAAGGCACGGGACCGGTCTCACCGGCAGGTCGGCCATGCCATGGGCGTGGCCAGTCCCACACCTCTCCGTTTCTTTTCTTTTATTTTGTTATTATTCCATAATAATCCCTGACTCCCACATTCGAGCAAAACCTCGGTTCTTCACATTTTGTCAAATATCGCTATATTCTCCAAAAAGCCCATAAATCAAATAGTCCCATGACCATTAGGTCTTTTTTACCAATAAATATTAAAATATTATTATTTAATATTCTTAGATATTGTACGTTCAAGCAATAATCCTACTTGCTCATCCAAGCAAAATTGAGAATCTCGGTCAAGATCAAACTCTTCTAAAAATACAAAATGTTGCACAAATATGGAACTTTGTGCAACTTTCACACTTACTTCAACTCCTCTGCAACTTTCACACTTACTGCATATCAATGTGTTAACTACTCTGCAATATAATTAGGTTGATCAACCTATTTGATAACTCTATATTCTAAATGGAACTTAACTGAACAGAACTCAATCAGATCATGATTTACCGACAGTCCATCAAAGTTTCAGAAGTCTCAACACATCCACAATACATCAATCATCATTTATCCCACACAATTCTCAGTTTCCCTCCTGCAGATTGACTGTCATTCATCTTTGTGACCGAATTGACTATGGAACGACTATTGTCTTGGTTTAGGCCAGAGTCATATATATTGATCTCTCGAACTCAAAGCACTCATGTGCAATGCATCGGTTAAAGGTTTGGGCAATTTTCTTAATTGAGAATACGCCTACTGCACAACTCTCCAATTTTCCTCAAAAACCAGCAAATCGTTTTTTCCCATCAACATATGCTCAACAAGTAATTGACTAATGACATTAATGAAATTTATTAAGCATTGACTAGTCTGTGGGATCAATGAAATTCAATTTACTGGGTATTGATCGAACTATGGAATCAATGGCACACAAAGTAAATATTAGACATTGATTAGGATCAAAAACATAAAGCGTAAATATCAAGTGTTTTCCAGTTTGTGGATCAATGGCACATAATGCAAATATTAGACATTGATCAGTGTGTGTGATCAAATGATATAAAACCTAAATATTAGACAATGATCATTATGTGGTATCAATTGTACAAAATTTAAATGTTTGACACTAATTATTCGGTGGCAGGCTGTTATCCATATACATGCATTTTATACGTTTTTGGACGTTGAGTCCCAAGGATCCCTGGGAATTGAGACCTAGCATTTTGTGGACGTCGAGTCCAAGGAACTTGGAGTTCCTCTGTTATTTCTTTGTATATTTTTTTTCCTAGGCCAAAATTTTATTTAATAACTAAGTTAATTACAAAAAGATACGGAAAAAACCTAAGTTTAGAAAAAAAACATCTTAACACATCAGGGTCATCTTTTGTCTTGTTCATGTCTTGATTGGGTCACAAATAGAGAAAAGCGTTGGAAGTAGAGAAAGTGCTAATATCAAAGTATAATACACAATGAAACGTGATTGGTGTGTATTATTTTATGTGAAGAATTCTCTGTGTATGATCGAGAGAAGGCTCCTGATAGGTGTCTTAAACACCTTGATGTTTATCTATTGTTTATGCTTTCTTTGTTAGTTTTCTTGTAAATTATGTATCTTATCTGTGTTTTTGAGCTTAGGTACTTTGGAGTTATTTGGAGAAAAATAAGTAGAAATCATCAATTTGGAGTCAGAACCGAAAAATAATTATCTCACAAACGAATGATATTAGGAGCTCATTTGAAGATAAAGGACTACCAGCTTCAGTTGAGAGAGTAGAACAGTGGCACCCTTAGTTTGGCTTCCTGGATCCAAGCAGTGGGTGCCTATATAAATATTCATTTCCATTCACCTGAAAGTTAGAGAAAACATAAAGAGGGGCCGCGTGACTGAGATTGAATAACAAGGGTTTAGTCTTCGGAGGAGTTGAGTGTAGTTCAGGTTTTACCCATTAGTCGTAGGGGAGTTCGAATGAATCTCTCAAGATCACCGTTAGTCGTGGGAGAGTTTAGAAGAGTCTCCCAAACTCCCTAGAAAACCCCATCAGTCGTGAGGGAGTTTGAAAGAAACTCTTGAACTCCCTGTTAGTGGTAAAAAACTAGAATGTTAGGGAGCTGGTTTGTTTTGGGGACTTTTGGGGAGTCAGGGGAGTTTACAATATATTTTTTCCTCACTACAAATCTCTCAATAGAGTAGAGAGATTTTGGGAGATTCTCTCAAACTCCCTACACTCAAAATACCAAACTCTCTCAAACTCCCTATACTCTATTACATTAAGACGTTGTAATTACATAAACAAGAAGAGCAGGAAAGGAATTGAGTTGAAGTTATTCGTTTGATGAGTTCTATGATGAAATTATGATAGGTATGAAGTATTATTGAATTGGCTTCTGAATTGATGAGATTAGTTTTCACAGGGAGGAATGACATGAAAGAATTGATGAAGAATAATTGGAGTTAGGGTTCAAGGTGGTATGATTTTGCAAAAAGGGTCTTGAATTGCTACATTGGAATTGAATCTCGGGTTGTCCTTGATTAGCAGAGATGAAGTCAGTGATTGAAGTCCAAATCGAGAAAGCTGAGTTAGTTGGAATTCTACGGTTAGATGTATGTTAAGACATGGTAGAATTCAGGGGTTTTTTCTGGGTTGTATTTGATGTTCTTGACTATTCATATGAAGACGGTGGTGTTGTTGGTGTTTCCATAGATAAGAAGAAATCGTAGATGTGTGTTTGAATAAGATGAACCTAAGTTGAAGATGCTAAATTGAAACTAGGTTGCATGGAAGTCTTGATGGTGCTTTGAGGTCAAAAATATATGAGCAGGAGTATATGATCTACTAATAATGGTACTGGTGATGTATGGACTTGGAGATTCTTGTGTTGCTAAGATATATGCTAAGGTTACTGTTAAGTGGTTGTAGCTGAGAAAGTGGTGGCTGAGGTAGAATGAGTTGTAGACATAAATTTTTATGTTTGTGAGCAAGGGAGTCTGTGTTGAATATACTGATAAATAAAAGGGTATTGAAATGAGAATGAAGTAGCAGGTAATTAATGCTGGCGTTGATATTGCGGGTCAACAGAATTATGGATTGGATTTGTGTTGCTGCTACAGGTCTAGGGAGATTTGTGCAATGTATAAGAGCTGAAGGAGACTTGGCTATGTTTAAGTGGATAAAATTGATCTATAGATTTATGGTTATCAATGGGTATGGTATTGGTAGTACTAGTGCAGTGAATGAAATTGATGATATTTCAGAAGCTACATAAAGATTGAGATAATTGCAGGTGCAGGCTTGAGATAATGGGTGTATCATTGAAATGATAGAATGATGTTGGTTGTTGTGGTGTATTTTGAATGGATGGATGCTAAGAGAAATAATTGTTGCAGGGAACTGAGTAGAAAGAATAGCTTGAGTATTTTGCTGGATGTAGCGCGATCATAGCTGGAACGGATGTTATGATGTGTCATCATGGCGCATTATTATTTTAGGCCGTTGCAACAGCTTGGGCCTTTGGCCAAGAGCAGTCACCTGCTGACTCAGTACTGACTCATCTGACTAGACACCTGACTCATTTCCCTTGACTATTAGTCAACCCGTCAACTTTAACGGTTGAATGTTAGTTTGAATAACAAGGTTAAAAATTACAACCCCAATATAAAGAAACAGAAAAGCAAAGAAAGAAAAGAAGTAAAACAAAACTAAATACAAAGAGATATTCAAATCAGTAATAAGGCTGATCTGGGAATTCAAGACAAGCCAGGATACTAGGTTTATCATTGAAACCCATGGTCTATCCCTTCTGCAAGTGAACTCCTTTTTTAGAAAAATGGTCAGCAGGGAAATTGATTTCCATGTAAACATGATTGAAAGATATTGAATGTATACCATCCATAACCTTTTGCCATCTTTCCAAGAGAAACCATGGAATCTTCTGTTGCTTTAAAGTTGTAATACAAGTCTTCGAATCTGATTGCAGAATTAATCTGACATTCTGGTTTTCAACAACCCATTCCAGAGCTTTGATACAAGATATAAATTCTGCAACATAGTTAGTAGTAATTCGCAGACCACCAGATTCTGCAAAATAAAAGTACCAATATAGTTTCTAACTATAAATCCATATCCTGCAGTACCTGGATTACCTCTAGAGGCACCATCACAGTATAAAAGCAATTCATTCTCATTTGGCAGGTGAAAAAAAATCTCAATAATTGTCATTCTTCTCATTTTCCTGGCCTGGATAAAGAAGTAGTGTAAAATATCTCTTTCAGAATCAGAACCTCACATAACTCCTTTCATTCTCCCTTCACAATCGTGGACCATCCTTTTTATCTTAAGTTCTAATTTGGTAAGGACAGGCTTCTCATCATCATAAAAAATTGCATTCCTCAAGAACCACAATTCAACCGTAGCAGTATAAAAGCTTATAATCCACATTTCTCTAATTACAGGGCTAGAATTTTTACTCATTTTCAAAACATCTGATAGATGCATTTATGTGTCTATTTTGATCTCAATTTTGTATATTGTTAGTTCCCATTTTTGTACTTGTTTTGGTATTTTATCTCTTTGTAGGTATTTTTGGAGAAATAAACATGTGTGGAAAAATTGGCTCGAAAAGTGGTATTTGCGCTCGTGGGAAAAAATCACCAATGGCACCCCTCATTTGGATAAGGGACACCTCACTTACTAAGGGGCACCCACTTGCTATTTACGCCCCAGGACATCCCAAGTGTTATTGACACATCGGGAATGGTTAAGGGGCATCTTCTTCTCTAATTTGAATTTCCAGTTTTGGCGGGAAATTTTTTGCAGCGAGAACAGTTTAGGGTTCGAGTTTTGAGGGACTTCTGAAGAGATTCAATGTCGGGATTGTGTTGGCATGGACATGTTAGAGCAAAACAGGTCTGGTATAAGTGTTTCAATCGATCCAATTGGGTTGGATCATTGATTGAAACCATACAGGGAAGGATTAATGTTGGAACAATTGTCAAATTATGCCTGCACAACAAATAAAATCAAACATAAAACAAATAACGTCATGGCTGAGTCGCGGACTAGGTCGCTTTCTTTAAGACGTTTCACGGCTCTGCTCAAGATTGTGCAAGCAGTTCTTCAATGTCGCTTCGTCCCCAGGATAAAACAGCCGAGATCAATCTCTTACACAATCACTCTTGCACGGTGAGAGGATATGAAACTTTTACACTTCATTCTTGCTCAGAAACTCATTTAGAAAAACCAAGGATGATCACACACTTGTTTTTCTTTCTCACAATAATAAAAATGAAAATGAAAAGAATTAGAGGAGTTGTTGAAGCCTTTTTTTCTTATGGAGAGTTTTTCTTATATGTTTCTTGAATTTAAAAATCAAAATGAATTATTGTGAGAAAGAAAAACAAGTGTGTTATCATCCTGTTTTTCTAAATGAGTTTCTGAGAAAGAATGAAGTGTAAAAGTTTCACATCCTCTCACCGAAAGAGTGATTATGTAAGAGATTGATCTCGGTTGTTTTATCCTGGGGACGAAGCGACATTGAAGAACTGCTTGCACAATCTTGGGCAGAGCCACAAAACGTCTTAAAGAAAGCGACGTAGTCCGCGACTCTGCCATGACGTTATTTGTTTCATGTTTGATTTTATTTGTTGTGAAGGCATAATTTAGCAATTGTTCCAACAATTTTAAGACGTTTCATTCTGCCATGGATATCAAATGAAAACAATAGCTCAAACATGATAAGTATCATTGTTTAATTTGTTTTATAGAATTATATGAATGGTATAATTTTTCTTTAGCGATTTAGCATGATGCTTGGAATTAGGTTACTTGGTACCTAAAGTAAATTTATGACTGATGTTAATGGACTAGGAATTTCATGGTTAAATATTTTTCTTCATTAATATTTAGCATAGATAAAAAAAAATATATGTATTTTTGATGATAAACAAATGTTTTTAAGATGTTGTAGAGTTTTATTTTTATCTCCTACCCAAAAATGAATTGAGTCTAGAAATTTTTACTAGATATACTAGACATCATGAGGATAATGCACGTTAAATTTCAGAATATTTGTATACAAAAAGTATTTTTAAGATATTTTATAAAACCGCATAACCTTGCTGAAATTTTTGATGGGATGAAATTTATCCCTAATTGAATTCGTATGTCCCAATCTTTGTATAACTATTTTGAATTTGTGGACATGAAACTTGTAGATCGGGATTTTATTTTCAAAATCCATTTTGAAATTTCCCATTTATATTTTTGGTTTGAGAAATATGGTGATTTTAAAATCGTTGTGTATGTCTATCCAAAATAAGGGATTTGACACTTGAGATTAGAGATTAGAGATATAAGAAATTACATTAAAAAAATCATGTTTTGATTCTAGTACTTCATAGTCTAGTTTTTGTAATGTAAAAGAAGATCATTGTTAGAAATCAAACTATTGCACCACAGGTGTTTGATAATATGCGTAGTAGAAAGTTATAACTACATGTATGATGTTATGACTATATAACTTTGAATCTTTGTTTGAAATTTAAGAGAAACTTGAAGTGATATGTTTCATTTGATTTTTAAGTAATTATGTGAGTGCATACCTTACTTATTTTTTGTCTTCAAATGCTCACATGTAAATGATTGTGGCAGGTGATAATTCATTTACTTGAGCAAGTTTTTATTTTCCAATGAAATAAAAATTGTGGGAGATTAATCGAGGTGAGGAGCAATGAGATTGCTGATTTCTTTGTTGGTGCGCGGATAATGGAAAATGGTTTATAACCAATTGAGCTTTAAAAGCAATTGAGTTATGTTTGATGAACTATTTGTAGTAATTGTAGTGATCAAGTAATGGCATTCTAAATTGAATAAATTGATTGTTAAATCTTAGAATAAATTTTAGGGAAACAAGATATTGAGAATTATTGTGTATGACGATAAACATATGACTCATATAAGTTTGGAACTTATGAGATGAAATTTTATACGAACCCAAAACCGAAATAATTAAAAACTTAGTCAAAACTAATGTGAATGTCAACTCTCTCCAAGAAATGAACATAATATTTACTATGAATTTATTTGCTATTCTTGCACGACATTGCAATGATATCAAATGTTATTGACAAAGCTTTTCAATCCAAGTTAATGTGAATTGTGGATACAACGAGAGCTTGGTATATATTGGTGTTTTACACCATGTTTGTTTTGATAGGTTATGGTTAAAAATTTGAACCAAATCGTTTGAAAGAAAGTGGTGTTGAGATATACTCACATCACTAGGATTTTCGGTATTGGTATGGTCTCAAAGTTTACTTCGGGTAGAACAATTTTATTAAAAATGTTCATACTTCTGAAATGAGAAAGAATTTAGTTTCCTCCTAGATTGAGATTATAAATTTGTTGAATTTGATCATTGCAATACTACAAATGATATGTTATAGATAAAATGTTTGAGCATAATATTTCAATTTTATCATAAGATAAATTCAATTTTCAATATTTGAAATATCAGATTTTGTCATGCTTTTTAAGAAATCAATGAGTTAGTGATGAATATGACCATGTTATATTTTCTTATAAACTTGGTGAATTCTTTGAGTAACATGTATGTAATGTTACCTAACTCATAAAAGCATGTACACTTTCAAATCTTATGCAACTTGATATTGGATGAAATAAAATATTTGAGAATTTTATAAAGATGCTTCGAGTAACTTGTCTTGATATCAAATATGATCTTTTGAGTAGTGAATTAGGCGATGTTGTTTTCACAAAAATTGTTTGAATTTTTATTCATTATATTGTGCAAAACGATTTGGGTTTAAATCATTGGTTCACTAGTTTTTCACAATTTTTGGAGTCTTTTGATATTGTTTTGAAATTCTTGCTTGAGTCAAAATTTAGTGGGGGTTCGATATCCTATATTTTAACATATTTGATTTAAAACAGAGGAACTAGAAAAATGAAAGTGACAAGTAATTAATTAAGAATGAACCTAGAAAAGCATATATAGTGAAATTAAATTGTAGTCATGAATATTTTGTTGATTATAATTTTGAAGATAACTTCTCATAGAAAGTAACTTCGTTCTTAAAAATTTAATCTTTGGAGAAATAAATTTGTGAGCCTATTGTTTTTAGACAGGCAAACAGAAAATCATTGACACTTGTATTCATGTCGCTAAAATTAACTCACATGCTTGTTTTGTTGATGTTGTTTCTACGATGTATGATTTGTTATAGTCATAAGTAGAAATATATACTTTTGTGTAAGTCAAAGATGAGAATATATGTAAACCAAGCATGGAAAACTATGTAGTTTCTACCATAAAAGAAAGCATATAAGTTATATAATTTATCATTTATATTCTGAAAACAACTTTAAAACAATTTAAAAGAAATAAAATTATTTACTTGATTCATTCGGATGATTTCAGAATTGATGAAAGTGAAATGCACACTACTCTTTGTTTTGTATGCATATGTGATGTGTTGAATTTTTATTCTAACTTATAGGATGAAAATGAAATTAAGAACATGCTTAGTTTACTATTTGACATGAAAGACTTGAATGAAGATGGTGCATGATGTTAATAATAAATTTTTCTTTGGATCTATTTCATTCAATGAAAATAGAATTTTAAAAGAGATAGAAATTTATGTAGTCTGACTGTAAACTAGCTTTCACTCATTTGTTTTAGTGCTAATGCTTTTGAGATTGTGTGTGATTGCACTAGACATGATTATGGTAGCTCGGTATGTTTCTTTGCTACGTGATTGACTATATATAAGTATTTTTTGTAGTGGGGGTTTTATATTCATATTTACCAATCTTAGTATGGAAAATTGGTAAAATTTTGAGAAGGTTATGAGGTGTTAAAACACACCTTACACCTAGAAATACACTACCTACATGGTTACCGCAATCCTTTAAGGATGTTGTCAAGCTGATTGGACATAGTTGAATCCTTTAAGGGATGGGGTGATTCGATCTTATATAGTGGATAGAGGAAAAGACATATTAATCCAATGTGATAGTACCGCGGCTATTGCAAGAATTGAGAACGTTATGACAACTACAAGAGTTGATGTTATGAGAATGGATTATATAGTGTCTGGAAAGAGCTTTCATTAGTCCTTTGACGAAAGGATTGATAAGAAGATGTGAATATATCTTAGGGATGAGGTCGATGCCCATTGAGGTTGAGTCATCTATGATGGATACCCAACCTAGAAATAGGTTCAAAGGGACTAGACGAAGTCATAAATGATATAGAGATGCGAGAATCATGCTTTGAAGAATTCATCCCACGGCATGATATCCTGAAGCGAGTAGAGGTTTAGTTTAATTTTTAATTTTTAATTTTAAACTAGTAATGATGTTTATATTTCTATTTAGAGTGGGGTACTTTCAGGAGTACTCTTGATAAACTTACCTATGTGAATGTGAAAGTGTGGCTGCTTTCTATGAGAATATGGGCAGTTCTCTAGATCATTCATTAAACTGGGATACAAGCGCAGGGTCGTAATGCGCTGGCTTTAGACTTTACACTAGTGTAGTCGTGTGTGTTAAGAAATATTATTATCTCATAGAGTTCAAGACTTATGTTCACTCTATGGTCGGATTTTAAGGGAGCCTATTAACACTACGTAAAGGTTCAAGTTGCAGACACCTTTGCTTATGCACAACTCTATACGTTCTTGCTCAATGTTTTAAAAATATAAGTGGTGGATTGTTGGGAATATATATTTAAAATATAAATTTATTTACCAATAAATATAAAGAAAGTTTTTAATAGCATTTAAGTATCTTAAATAAAAACTAAATTTGGTTATAATTGAGTTTGACCGTTTCATATTTTGCTTTATTAATAGTATTTAATACACCATAATAACTTCTCATTGAATGACACTAAAAAAAAAGTTTTGAGTACAGAATCAGAATTTAGTTGGAAGAAGAAAGAGAGTTTCATCTTTTAAGAGTGAGTTTTTATCATGTCTCTTGAGTTTTAAAAAAAATGAAAATGAAAAGAATTAATGGAGTTGTTGAAGCCTTTTTTTCTTATGGAGAGTTTTTCTTATATGTTTCTTGAATTTAAAACCAAAATGAATTATTGTGAGAAAGAAAAACAAGTGTGTGATCATCCTTGGTTTTTCTAAATGAGTTTCTGAGCAAGAATGAAGTATAAAAGTTTCACATCCTCTCACCGTGCAAGAGTGATTGTGTAAGAGATTGATCTCGGCTGTTTTATCCTGGGGACGACGCGACATTGAAGAACTGCTTGTACAATCTTGGGCAGAGCCCACGAAATGTCTTAAAGAAAGCGACGTAGTCCGAGACTCAGCCATGACGTTATTTGTTTCATGTTTGATTTTATTTGTTGTGCAGGCATAATTTAGCAATTGTTCCAACAATAAAGAAAATTCACACAAAATAAATCTCAAACAGCTGAGTCACGGACTAGGTCGCTATCTTTAAGGTATTTCGCGACTCTGCCTCTTGATTGTGCTGGCAGTCAAAAACTTGTCGAACACCTATGGGATAAAACAGTTGATTCTCTCTTGTTCGATTTCTCCGCACCTTGAGAAATCGAACCAACTCTTACTCTATCTTACAAATAGATGAAAAAACTCAGTCATTCATCTTCTCCAAAAACTATCTTTTATAACTCAAAGGAAATCAATTCGGTTCAATGAGAATAAAATCAATAATAACTGCATACTTAAAATCCTCCATAGCAGTAATAAAACGGCTAGAATATAAAACCGAAATTAATGAATTTAATTGAGAATATTAAGTTGACAAAAAACCGTTATGGAAATCAGAAGTTAAATCTACAAAAAAATTAACTTTTAAATCAGTAGACCTCCCAAGACCCCCAAGGCCCCGCTCTCCCGGACTTTTTAAGTAATATAGATATATATATATATATAATATACCTACTCAAATGCATGGGGTGAGACTTGAACCCAAGTCTATAGTGTGGGAGTCCAAAATAATACCACCATACTAATTCTATAAGTTTGATATAACATTACAAAACTATGTTTTTAAATATATATATATCTCCCAACAATCCCCCACTTATATTTTAAAAACATTGAGCAAGTGTTGTATAGTTGTGCATCTGCAAAGGTGCCTTTCGACTTGAACCTCCGCATAGTGTTTAACTTTCTAAGTACCAGGTGACTAGAGTGACTTGCGTCTTGAACTCTAACTAATATTAGATTATTTAACACATACAACTATATTTAGAGTAAAGTCCTTAAGTTCGCACATTAAAACCCTGTGTTTATCCCATTTTTAACAAATGATCTAGAGAAATGCCCAATTTCTCATAGAAGGCGGACACACCTTCACATTCGTATAGGTGAGTCTATCAAGAATACACCTGTGTTCCAACAATAAAGAAAATTCACACAAAATAAATCTCAAACAGCTGAGTCGCGGACTATGTCGCTATCTTTAAGGTATTTCGCGACTTTGCCTCTTGATTGTGTTGGCAGTCAAAAACTTGTCGAACACCTATGGGATAAAACAGATGATTCTCTCTTGTTCGATTTCTCTGCACCTTGAGAAATCGAACCAACTCTTACACTATCTTACACTTGCCCAGAACACAAGTAGATGAAAAAACTCAGTCATTCATCTTCTCCAAAAACTGTCTTTTTATAACTCAAAGGAAATCAATTCGGTTTAATGAGAATAAAATCAATAATAATTGCATACTTAAAATCCTCCATAACAGTAATAAAACGGATAGAATATAAAACCGAAATTAATGAATTTAATTGACAATATTAAGTTGACAAAAAACCGTTATGGAAATCAGAAGTTAAATCTGCAAAAAATTAACTTTTAAATCAGTAGACCTCCCAAGACCCCCAAGGCCCCGCTCTCTCGGACTTTTTAAGTAATATATATATATATATATATAATATACCTATTCAAATGCATGGGGTGAGACTTTAACCCAAGTCTATAGTGTGGGAGCCCAAAATAATACCATCACACTAATTATATAAGTTTGATATAATATTACAAAACTATGTTTTTAAATATACATATATATCTCCCAACAATCCCCCACTTATATTTTAAAAACATTGAGCAAGTGTTGTATTGTTTTGCATCTGCAAAGGTGCCTTTCGACTTGAACCTCCGGATAGTGTTGAACTTTCTAAGTACCAGGTGACTAGAGTGACTTGCATCTTGAACTCTAACTAATATTAGATTATTTAACACATACAACTATATCTAGAGTAAAGTCCTTAATTTCGCACATCAAGGCCATGTGCTTATCCCTTTTTTAACAAATAATCTAGAGAAATGCCCAATTTCTCATAGAAGGCGGCCACACCTTCACATTCGTATATGTGAGTCTATCAAGAGTACTCCTGTGTTCCAACAACAAAGAAAATTAACACAAAATAAATCTCAAACAGATAAGTCGCGGACTAGGTCGATATCTTTAAGGCATTTCACGACTCTGCCTCTTGATTGTGCTGGCAGTCGAAAAATTGTCGAACACCTATGGGATAAAACAGTTGATTCTCTCTTATTCGATTTCTCTGTACCTTGAGAAATCGAATCAACTCTTACTCTATCTTACACTTGCTCAGAACACAAATAGATGAAAAAACTCAGTCATTCATCTTCTACAAAAACGGTCTTTTATAACTCAAAGGAAATAAATTCGGTTTAATGATAATAAAATCGATAATAACTGCATACTTAAAATCCTCCATAGCAGTAATAAAACGGCTACAATATAAAACCGAAATTAATGAATTTAATTGAGAATATTAAGTTGACAAAAAACCGTTTAGGAAATCAGAAGTTAAATCTGCAAAAAATTAACTTTTAAATCAGTAGACCTCCCAAGACCCCCAAGGCCCCGCTCTCCCGAACTTTTTAAGTAATATAGATATATATATAATATACCTAGTCAAATGCATGGGGTGAGACTTGAACCCAAGTCTATAGTGTGGGAGCCCAAAATAATACCACCATACTAATTCTATATTTTGATATAATATTATAAAACTATGTTTTTAAATATATATATATATATATATATATCTCCCAACAATCCCCCACTTATATTTTAAAAACATTGAGCAAGTGTTGTATAGTTGTGCATCTGCAAACGTGCCTTTCGACTTGAACATCCGCATAGTGTTGAACTTTCTAAGTACAAGGTGACCAAAGTGACTTGCGTCTTGAACTCCAACTAATATTAGATTATTTAACACATACAACTATATCTAGAGTAAAGTCCTTAAGTTCGCACATTAAGGCCATGTGCTTATCCCTTTTTTAACAAATAATCTAGAGAAATGCCCAATTTCTCATAGAGGGCGTCCACAACTTCACATTCGTATAGGTAAGTCTATCAAGAATACTCCTGTGTTCCCACAATAAAGAAAATTCACACAAAATAAATCTCAAACAGATGAGTCGCGGACTAGGTCGCAATCTTTAAGGTATTTCACGACTCTGCCTCTTGATTGTGCTGGCAGTCACAAACTTGTCGAACACCTATGGGATAAAACAGTTGATTCTCTCTTGTTCGATTTCTCGGCACCTTGAGAAATCGAACCAAATCTTACTCTATCTTACACTTGCTCAAAACACAAATAGATGAAAAAACTCAGTCATTCATCTTCTACAAAAACTGTCTTTTATAACTCAAAGGAAATAAATTCGGTTTAATGATAATAAAATCAATAATAACTGCATACTTAAAATCCTCCATAACAGTAATAAAACGACTATAATATAAAACCGAAATTAATGAATTTAATTGAGAATATTAAGTTGAAAAAAAACCATTATGCAAATGAGAAGTTAAATCTGCAAAAAATTAACTTTTAAATCAGTAGACCTCCCAGACCCCAAGGCCCAGCTCTCCCGGACTTTTTAATTAATATAGATATATATAATATACCTAGTCAAATGCATGGGGTGAGACTTGAACCCAAGTCTATAGTGTGGGAGCCCAAAATAATACCACCACACTAATTCTATAAGTTTGATATAATATTACAAAACTATGTTTTTAAATATATATATATATATATATATCTCCAAACAATCTCCCACTTATATTTTAGAAACATTGAGCAAGTGCTTTATAGTTGTGCATCTGCAAAGGTGCCTTTCGACTTGAACCTCAGCATAGTGTTGAACTTTCTAAGTACCAGGTGACTAGAGTGACTTGCGTCTTGAACTCTAACTAATATTAGATTATTTAACACATACAACTATATCTAGAGTAAAGTCCTTAAGTTCGCACATCAAGGCCATGTGCTTATCCCTTTTTTAACAAATAATCTAGAGAAATGCCCAATTTCTCATAGAAGGCGGCCACACCTTCACATTCGTATAGGTGAGTCTATCAAGAGTACTCCTATGTTCCAACAACAAAGAAAATTAACACAAAATAAATCTCAAACAGATAAGTCGCGGACTAGGTCGATATCTTTAAGGCATTTTACGACTTTGCCTCCTGATTGTGCTGGCAGTCAAAAAATTGTCGAACACCTATGGGATAAAACAGTTGATTCTCTCTTATTCGATTTCTCTGCACCTTGAGAAATCGAATCAACTCTTACTCTATCTTACACTTGCTCAGAACACAAATAGATGAAAAAACCCAGTCATTCATCTTCTACAAAAACTGTCTTTTATAACTCAAAGGAAATAAATTCGGTTTAATGATAATAAAATCAATAATAACTGCATACTTAAAATCCTCCATAGCAGTAATAAAACGGCCACAATATAAAACCGAAATTAATGAATTTAATTGAGAATATTAAGTTGACAAAAAACCGTTTAGGAAATCAGAAGTTAAATCTGCAAAAAATTAACTTTTAAATCAGTAGACCTCCCAAGACCCCCAAGGCCCCGCTCTCCCGAACTTTTTAAGTAATATAGATATATATATAATATACCTAGTCAAATGCATGGGGTGAGACTTGAACCCAAGTCTATAGTGTGGGAGCCCAAAATAATACCACCATACTAATTCTATATGTTTGATATAATATTATAAAACTATGTTTTTAAATATATATATATCTCCCAACAATCCCCCACTTATATTTTAAAAACATTGAGCAAGTGTTGTATAGTTGTGCATCTGCAAACGTGCCTTTCGACTTGAACCTCCGCATAGTGTTGAACTTTCTAAGTACAAGGTGACCAGAGTGACTTGTGTCTTGAACTCCAACTAATATTAGATTATTTAACACATACAACTATATCTATAGTAAAGTCCTTAAGTTCGCACATTAAGGCCATGTTCTTATCCCTTTTTTAACAAATAATATAGAGAAATGCCTAATTTCTCATAGAGGGCGTCCTCACCTTCACATTCGTATAGGTAAGTCTATCAAGAATACTCCTGTGTTCCAACAATAAAGAAAATTCACACAAAATAAATCTCAAACAGATGAGTCGCGGACTAGGTCGCTATCTTTAAGGTATTTCGCGACTCTGCCTCTTGATTGTGCTGGCAGTCAAAAACTTGTCGAACACCTATGGGATAAAACAGTTGATTCTCTCTTGTTCGATTTCTCAGCACCTTGAGAAATCGAACCAAATCTTACTCTATCTTACACTTGCTCAAAACACAAATAGATGAAAAAACTCAGTCATTCATCTTCTACAAAAACTGTCTTTTATAACTCAAAGGAAATAAATTCGGTTTAATGATAATAAAATCAATAATAACTGCATACTTAAAATCCTCCATAACAGTAATAAAACGGCTATAATATAAAACCGAAATTAATGAATTTAATTGAGAATATTAAGTTGACAAAAAACCATTATGGAAATGAGAAGTTAAATCTGCAAAAAATTAACTTTTAAATCAGTAGACCTCCCAAGACCCCAAGGCCCCGCTCTCCCGGACGTTTTAAGTACTATAGATATATATAATATACCTAGTCAAATGCATGGGGTGAGACTTGAACCCAAGTCTATAGTGTGGGAGCCCAAAATAATACCACCACACTAATTTTATAAGTTTGATATAATATTACAAAACTATGTTTTTAAATATATATATATATATATATGTCCCAACAATCTCCCACTTATATTTTAGAAACATTGAGCAAGTGCTTTATAGTTGTGCATCTGCAAAGGTGCCTTTCGACTTGAACCTCAGCATAGTGTTGAACTTTCTAAGTACCAGGTGACTAGAGTGACTTGCGTCTTGAACTCTAACTAATATTAGATTATTTAACACATACAACTATATATAGAGTAAAGTCCTTAAGTTCGCACATTAAGGCCATGTGCTTATCCCTTTTTTAACAAATAATCTAGAGAAATGCCCAATTTCTCATAGAAGGCGGCCACACCTTCACATACGTATAGGTGAGTCTATCAAGAATACTTCTGTGTTCCAACAATAAAGAAAATTCACACAAAATAAATCTCAAACAGATGAGTCGCGGACTAGGTCGCTATCTTCAAGGTATTTCGCGACTATGCATCTTGCTTGTGCTGGCAGTCAAAAACTTGTCGAACACCTATGGGATAAAACAGTTGGTTCTCTCTTGTTCGATTTCTCGGCACCTTGATAAATCGAACCAAATCTTACTCTATCTTACACTTGCTCAGAACACAAATAGATGAAAAAACTCAGTCATTCATCTTCTACAAAAAATGTCTTTTATAACTCAAAGGAAATAAATTCGGTTTAATGATAATAAAATCAATAATAACTGCATACTTAAAATCCTCCATAACAGTAATAAAAGGGCTAAAATGTAAAACCGAAATTAATGAATTTAATTGAGAATATTAAGTTGACAAAAAACCGTTATGGAAATCGGAAGTTAAATCTGCAAAAAATTAACTTTTAAATCAGTAGACCTCCCAAGACGCCCATGGCCCCACTCTCCCGAACTTTTTAAGTGGTATATACATATATATATATATATATATATATATATATAATATATACCTAGTCAAATGCATGGGGTGAGACTTGAACCCAAGTCTATAGTGTGGGAGCCAAAATAATACCACAACACTAATTCTATAAGTTTGATATAATATTACAGAACTATGTTTTTAAATATATATATATCTCCCAACAATCCCCCACTTTTATTTTAAAAACATTGAGCAAGTGATGTACAGTTGTGCATCTGCAAAGGTGCCTTTCGACTTGAACCTCAATATAGTGTTGAACTTTCTAAGTACTAGGTGACTAGAGTGACTTGCGTCTTGAACTCTAACTAATATTAGATTATTTAACACATACAACTATATCTAGAGTAAAGACCTTAAGTTCTCACATTAAGCCATGTGCTTATCCTTTTTTTAACAAATGATCTAGAGAAATGCCCAATTTCTCATAGAAGGCGGCCACACCTTCATATTCGTATAGGTGAGTCTATCAAGAATACTCCTATGTTCCAACAATAAAGAAAATTCACACAAAATAAATCACAAACAGCTGAGTCGCGGACTAGGTCGCCATCTTTAAGGTATTTCACGACTCTGCCTCTTGATTGTGCTGGCAGTCAAAAACTTTTCGAACACCTATGGGATAAAACAGTTGATTCTCTCTTGTTCGATTTCTCTGCACCTTGAGAAATCGAACCAACACTTACTCTATCTTAAACTTTTTCATAACACAAATAGATGAAAAAACTCAGTCATTCATTTTCTCCAAAAACAGTCTTTTATAACTCAAAGGAAATCAATTCGGTTTAATGAGAATAAAATCAATAATAACTGCACACTTAAAATCCTCCATAACACTAATAAAACGGCTAGAATATAAAACCGAAATTAATGAATTTAATTGAGAATATTAAGTTGAGAAAAAACCGTTATGGAAATCAGAAGTTAAATTTGCAAAAAATTAACTTTTTAATCAGTATACCTCCCAAGACCCCCAGGGACCCGCTCTCCCGGAATTTTTAAGTAATATATATATATATATATATATAATATACCTAGTCAAATGCATGGGGTGAGACTTGAACCCAAGTCTATAGTGTGGGAGCCCAAAATAATACCACCACACTAATTCTATAAGTTTGATATAATATTACAAAACTATGTTTTTAAATATATATATATATATATATATATCCCAAAAATCCCCCACTTATATTTTAAAAACATTGACCAAGTGTTGTTTAGTTGTGCATTTGCAAAGGTGCCTTTCGACTTGAACCTCCACATAGTGTTGAACTTTCTAAGTACCAGGTGACTAGAGTGACTTGTGTCTTGAACTCTAACTAATATTAGATTATTTAACACGTACAACTATATCTAGAGTAAAGTCCTTAAGTTCGCACATTAAGGCCATGTGCTTATCCCTTTTTTAACAAATGATCTAGAGAAATGTCCAATTTCTCATAGAAGGCGGGCACACCTTCACATTCGTATAGGTGAGTCTAAATAGAATACTCCTGTGTTCGACCAATAAAGAAAATCCACATAAAATAAATCTCAAACAGCTGAGTCGCGGACTAGGTCGCTATCTTTAAGGTATTTCGCGACTCTGCCTCTTGCTTGTACTGGCAGTCAAAAACTTGTCGAACACCTATGGGATAAAACAATTAATTCTCTCTTATTCGATTTCTCCGCACCTTGAGAAATCGAACCAACTCTTACTCTATCTTACACTTGCTCAGAACACAAATAGATGAAAAAACTGAGTCATTCATCTTCTCCAAAGATTGTCTTTTATAACTCAAAGGAAATCATCTGGTTTAATGAGAATAAAATCAATAATAACTGCACACTTAAAATCCTCCATAACAGTAATAAAACAGTTAGAATCTAAAACCAAAATTAATGAATTTAATTGAGAATATTAAGTTTACAAAAAAACGTTATGAAAATCAGAAGTTAAATCTGCAAAAAATTAACTTTTAAATCAGTAGAACTGCCAAGACCCCCAAGGCCCTGCTCTCCCGGACTTTTTAAGTAATATAGATATATATAATATACCTAGTCAAATGCATGGGGTGAGACTTGATCCCAAGTATATAGTGTGGGAGCCCAAAATAATACCACCACACTAATTCTATAAGTTTGATATAATATTACAAAACTATGTTTTTAAATATATGTATATATATATCCCAACAATCCCCCACTTATATTTTAAAAACATTGACCAAGTGTTGTTTAGTTGTGCATATGCAAAGGTGTCTTTCGACTTGAACCTCCGCATAGTGTTGAACTTTCTAAGTACCAGGTGACTAGAGTGACTTGCGTTTTGAACTCTAAATAATATTAGATTATTTAACACATACAACTATATCTAGAGTAAAGTCCTTAAGTTCGCACATTAAGGCCATGTGCTTATCTCTTTTTTCACAAATGATCTAGAGAAATGCCCAATTTCTTATAGAAGGTGGCCACACCTTCACATTCGTATAGGTGAGTCTATCAAGAATACTCCTGTGTTCCAACAATAAAGAAAATTCACACAAATAAATCTCAAACAGCTGAGTCGCGGACTAGGTCACTATCTTTAAGGTATTTCGCGACTCTACCTCTTGATTGTGCTGGCAGTCAAAAACTTGTCGAACACCTATGGGATAAAACAATTATTTCTCTCTTGTTCGATTTCTCCGCACCTTGAGAAATCGAACCAACTCTTACTCTATCTTACACTTTCTCATAACACAAATAGATGAAAAAACTCAGTCATTCATTTTCTCCAAAAACAGTCTTTTATAACTCAAAGGAAATCAATTCGGTTTAATGAGAATAAAATCAATAATAACTGCACACTTAAAATCCTCCATAACAGTAATAAAACGGCTAGAATATAAAACCGAAATTAATGAATTTAATTGAGAATATTAAGTTGACAAAAAACCATTATGGAAATCAGAAGTTAAATTTGCAAAAAATTAACTTTTAAATCAGTAGACCTCCCAAGACCCCCAAGGCCCCGCTCTCCCGAACTTTTTAAGTAATATAGATATATATATAATATACCTAGTCAAATGCATGGGGTGAGACTTGAACCCAAGTCTATAGTGTGGGAGCCCAAAATAATACCACCATACTAATTCTATATTTTGATATAATATTATAAAACTATGTTTTTAAATATATATATATATATATATATCTCCCAACAATCCCCCACTTATATTTTAAAAACATTGAGCAAGTGTTGTATAGTTGTGCATCTGCAAACGTGCCTTTCGACTTGAACATCCGCATAGTGTTGAACTTTCTAAGTACAAGGTGACCAAAGTGACTTGCGTCTTGAACTCCAACTAATATTAGATTATTTAACACATACAACTATATCTAGAGTAAAGTCCTTAAGTTCGCACATTAAGGCCATGTGCTTATCCCTTTTTTAACAAATAATCTAGAGAAATGCCCAATTTCTCATAGAGGGCGTCCACAACTTCACATTCGTATAGGTAAGTCTATCAAGAATACTCCTGTGTTCCCACAATAAAGAAAATTCACACAAAATAAATCTCAAACAGATGAGTCGCGGACTAGGTCGCAATCTTTAAGGTATTTCACGACTCTGCCTCTTGATTGTGCTGGCAGTCACAAACTTGTCGAACACCTATGGGATAAAACAGTTGATTCTCTCTTGTTCGATTTCTCGGCACCTTGAGAAATCGAACCAAATCTTACTCTATCTTACACTTGCTCAAAACACAAATAGATGAAAAAACTCAGTCATTCATCTTCTACAAAAACTGTCTTTTATAACTCAAAGGAAATAAATTCGGTTTAATGATAATAAAATCAATAATAACTGCATACTTAAAATCCTCCATAACAGTAATAAAACGACTATAATATAAAACCGAAATTAATGAATTTAATTGAGAATATTAAGTTGAAAAAAAACCATTATGCAAATGAGAAGTTAAATCTGCAAAAAATTAACTTTTAAATCAGTAGACCTCCCAGACCCCAAGGCCCCGCTCTCCCGGACTTTTTAATTAATATAGATATATATAATATACCTAGTCAAATGCATGGGGTGAGACTTGAACCCAAGTCTATAGTGTGGGAGCCCAAAATAATACCACCACACTAATTCTATAAGTTTGATATAATATTACAAAACTATGTTTTTAAATATATATATATATATATATATATATATCTCCAAACAATCTCCCACTTATATTTTAGAAACATTGAGCAAGTGATTTATAGTTGTGCATCTGCAAAGGTGCCTTTCGACTTGAACCTCAGCATAGTGTTGAACTTTCTAAGTACCAGGTGACTAGAGTGACTTGCGTCTTGAACTCTAACTAATATTAGATTATTTAACACATACAACTATATCTAGAGTAAAGTCCTTAAGTTCGCACATCAAGGCCATGTGCTTATCCCTTTTTTAACAAATAATCTAGAGAAATGCCCAATTTCTCATAGAAGGCGGCCACACCTTCACATTCGTATAGGTGAGTCTATCAAGAGTACTCCTGTGTTCCAACAACAAAGAAAATTAACACAAAATAAATCTCAAACAGATAAGTCGCGGACTAGGTCGATATCTTTAAGGCATTTTACGACTTTGCCTCCTGATTGTGCTGGCAGTCAAAAAATTGTCGAACACCTATGGGATAAAACAGTTGATTCTCTCTTATTCGATTTCTCTGCACCTTGAGAAATCGAATCAACTCTTACTCTATCTTACACTTGCTCAGAACACAAATAGATGAAAAAACCCAGTCATTCATCTTCTACAAAAACTGTCTTTTATAACTCAAAGGAAATAAATTCGGTTTAATGATAATAAAATCAATAATAACTGCATACTTAAAATCCTCCATAGCAGTAATAAAACGGCCACAATATAAAACCGAAATTAATGAATTTAATTGAGAATATTAAGTTGACAAAAAACCGTTTAGGAAATCAGAAGTTAAATCTGCAAAAAATTAACTTTTAAATCAGTAGACCTCCCAAGACCCCCAAGGCCCCGCTCTCCCGAACTTTTTAAGTAATATAGATATATATATAATATACCTAGTCAAATGCATGGGGTGAGACTTGAACCCAAGTCTATAGTGTGGGAGCCCAAAATAATACCACCATACTAATTCTATATGTTTGATATAATATTATAAAACTATGTTTTTAAATATATATATATCTCCCAACAATCCCCCACTTATATTTTAAAAACATTGAGCAAGTGTTGTATAGTTGTGCATCTGCAAACGTGCCTTTCGACTTGAACCTCCGCATAGTGTTGAACTTTCTAAGTACAAGGTGACCAGAGTGACTTGTGTCTTGAACTCCAACTAATATTAGATTATTTAACACATACAACTATATCTATAGTAAAGTCCTTAAGTTCGCACATTAAGGCCATGTTCTTATCCCTTTTTTAACAAATAATATAGAGAAATGCCTAATTTCTCATAGAGGGCGTCCTCACCTTCACATTCGTATAGGTAAGTCTATCAAGAATACTCCTGTGTTCCAACAATAAAGAAAATTCACACAAAATAAATCTCAAACAGATGAGTCGCGGACTAGGTCGCTATCTTTAAGGTATTTCGCGACTCTGCCTCTTGATTGTGCTGGCAGTCAAAAACTTGTCGAACACCTATGGGATAAAACAGTTGATTCTCTCTTGTTCGATTTCTCAGCACCTTGAGAAATCGAACCAAATCTTACTCTATCTTACACTTGCTCAAAACACAAATAGATGAAAAAACTCAGTCATTCATCTTCTACAAAAACTGTCTTTTATAACTCAAAGGAAATAAATTCGGTTTAATGATAATAAAATCAATAATAACTGCATACTTAAAATCCTCCATAACAGTAATAAAACGGCTATAATATAAAACCGAAATTAATGAATTTAATTGAGAATATTAAGTTGACAAAAAACCATTATGGAAATGAGAAGTTAAATCTGCAAAAAATTAACTTTTAAATCAGTAGACCTCCCAAGACCCCAAGGCCCCGCTCTCCCGGACGTTTTAAGTACTATAGATATATATAATATACCTAGTCAAATGCATGGGGTGAGACTTGAACCCAAGTCTATAGTGTGGGAGCCCAAAATAATACCACCACACTAATTTTATAAGTTTGATATAATATTACAAAACTATGTTTTTAAATATATATATATATATATATATATATATATGTCCCAACAATCTCCCACTTATATTTTAGAAACATTGAGCAAGTGCTTTATAGTTGTGCATCTGCAAAGGTGCCTTTCGACTTGAACCTCAGCATAGTGTTGAACTTTCTAAGTACCAGGTGACTAGAGTGACTTGCGTCTTGAACTCTAACTAATATTAGATTATTTAACACATACAACTATATATAGAGTAAAGTCCTTAAGTTCGCACATTAAGGCCATGTGCTTATCCCTTTTTTAACAAATAATCTAGAGAAATGCCCAATTTCTCATAGAAGGCGGCCACACCTTCACATACGTATAGGTGAGTCTATCAAGAATACTTCTGTGTTCCAACAATAAAGAAAATTCACACAAAATAAATCTCAAACAGATGAGTCGCGGACTAGGTCGCTATCTTCAAGGTATTTCGCGACTCTGCATCTTGCTTGTGCTGGCAGTCAAAAACTTGTCGAACACCTATGGGATAAAACAGTTGGTTCTCTCTTGTTCGATTTCTCGGCACCTTGATAAATCGAACCAAATCTTACTCTATCTTACACTTGCTCAGAACACAAATAGATGAAAAAACTCAGTCATTCATCTTCTACAAAAAATGTCTTTTATAACTCAAAGGAAATAAATTCGGTTTAATGATAATAAAATCAATAATAACTGCATACTTAAAATCCTCCATAACAGTAATAAAAGGGCTAAAATGTAAAACCGAAATTAATGAATTTAATTGAGAATATTAAGTTGACAAAAAACCGTTATGGAAATCGGAAGTTAAATCTGCAAAAAATTAACTTTTAAATCAGTAGACCTCCCAAGACGCCCATGGCCCCACTCTCCCGAACTTTTTAAGTAGTATATACATATATATATATATATATATATATATATAATATATACCTAGTCAAATGCATGGGGTGAGACTTGAACCCAAGTCTATAGTGTGGGAGCCAAAATAATACCACAACACTAATTCTATAAGTTTGATATAATATTACAGAACTATGTTTTTAAATATATATATATATATATATATATATATATATCCCAACAATCCCCCACTTTTATTTTAAAAACATTGAGCAAGTGATGTACAGTTGTGCATCTGCAAAGGTGCCTTTCGACTTGAACCTCAATATAGTGTTGAACTTTCTAAGTACTAGGTGACTAGAGTGACTTGCGTCTTGAACTCTAACTAATATTAGATTATTTAACACATACAACTATATCTAGAGTAAAGACCTTAAGTTCTCACATTAAGCCATGTGCTTATCCTTTTTTTAACAAATGATCTAGAGAAATGCCCAATTTCTCATAGAAGGCGGCCACACCTTCATATTCGTATAGGTGAGTCTATCAAGAATACTCCTGTGTTCCAACAATAAAGAAAATTCACACAAAATAAATCACAAACAGCTGAGTCGCGGACTAGGTCGCCATCTTTAAGGTATTTCACGACTCTGCCTCTTGATTGTGCTGGCAGTCAAAAACTTTTCGAACACCTATGGGATAAAACAGTTGATTCTCTCTTGTTCGATTTCTCTGCACCTTGAGAAATCGAACCAACACTTACTCTATCTTAAACTTTTTCATAACACAAATAGATGAAAAAACTCAGTCATTCATTTTCTCCAAAAACAGTCTTTTATAACTCAAAGGAAATCAATTCGGTTTAATGAGAATAAAATCAATAATAACTGCACACTTAAAATCCTCCATAACAGTAATAAAACGGCTAGAATATAAAACCGAAATTAATGAATTTAATTGAGAATATTAAGTTGAGAAAAAACCGTTATGGAAATCAGAAGTTAAATTTGCAAAAAATTAACTTTTTAATCAGTATACCTCCCAAGACCCCCAGGGACCCGCTCTCCCGGAATTTTTAAGTAATATATATATATATATATATATATATATATATATATATATATATATAATATACCTAGTCAAATGCATGGGGTGAGACTTGAACCCAAGTCTATAGTGTGGGAGCCCAAAATAATACCACCACACTAATTCTATAAGTTTGATATAATATTACAAAACTATGTTTTTAAATATATATATATATATATATATATATATCCCAAAAATCCCCCACTTATATTTTAAAAACATTGACCAAGTGTTGTTTAGTTGTGCATTTGCAAAGGTGCCTTTCGACTTGAACCTCCACATAGTGTTGAACTTTCTAAGTACCAGGTGACTAGAGTGACTTGTGTCTTGAACTCTAACTAATATTAGATTATTTAACACGTACAACTATATCTAGAGTAAAGTCCTTAAGTTCGCACATTAAGGCCATGTGCTTATCCCTTTTTTAACAAATGATCTAGAGAAATGTCCAATTTCTCATAGAAGGCGGGCACACCTTCACATTCGTATAGGTGAGTCTAAATAGAATACTCCTGTGTTCGACCAATAAAGAAAATCCACATAAAATAAATCTCAAACAGCTGAGTCGCGGACTAGGTCGCTATCTTTAAGGTATTTCGCGACTCTGCCTCTTGCTTGTACTGGCAGTCAAAAACTTGTCGAACACCTATGGGATAAAACAATTAATTCTCTCTTATTCGATTTCTCCGCACCTTGAGAAATCGAACCAACTCTTACTCTATCTTACACTTGCTCAGAACACAAATAGATGAAAAAACTGAGTCATTCATCTTCTCCAAAGATTGTCTTTTATAACTCAAAGGAAATCATCTGGTTTAATGAGAATAAAATCAATAATAACTGCACACTTAAAATCCTCCATAACAGTAATAAAACAGTTAGAATCTAAAACCAAAATTAATGAATTTAATTGAGAATATTAAGTTTACAAAAAAACGTTATGAAAATCAGAAGTTAAATCTGCAAAAAATTAACTTTTAAATCAGTAGAACTGCCAAGACCCCCAAGGCCCTGCTCTCCCGGACTTTTTAAGTAATATAGATATATATAATATACCTAGTCAAATGCATGGGGTGAGACTTGATCCCAAGTCTATAGTGTGGGAGCCCAAAATAATACCACCACACTAATTCTATAAGTTTGATATAATATTACAAAACTATGTTTTTAAATATATGTATATATATATCCCAACAATCCCCCACTTATATTTTAAAAACATTGACCAAGTGTTGTTTAGTTGTGCATATGCAAAGGTGTCTTTCGACTTGAACCTCCGCATAGTGTTGAACTTTCTAAGTACCAGGTGACTAGAGTGACTTGCGTTTTGAACTCTAAATAATATTAGATTATTTAACACATACAACTATATCTAGAGTAAAGTCCTTAAGTTCGCACATTAAGGCCATGTGCTTATCTCTTTTTTCACAAATGATCTAGAGAAATGCCCAATTTCTTATAGAAGGTGGCCACACCTTCACATTCGTATAGGTGAGTCTATCAAGAATACTCCTGTGTTCCAACAATAAAGAAAATTCACACAAATAAATCTCAAACAGCTGAGTCGCGGACTAGGTCACTATCTTTAAGGTATTTCGCGACTCTACCTCTTGATTGTGCTGGCAGTCAAAAACTTGTCGAACACCTATGGGATAAAACAATTATTTCTCTCTTGTTCGATTTCTCCGCACCTTGAGAAATCGAACCAACTCTTACTCTATCTTACACTTTCTCATAACACAAATAGATGAAAAAACTCAGTCATTCATTTTCTCCAAAAACAGTCTTTTATAACTCAAAGGAAATCAATTCGGTTTAATGAGAATAAAATCAATAATAACTGCACACTTAAAATCCTCCATAACAGTAATAAAACGGCTAGAATATAAAACCGAAATTAATGAATTTAATTGAGAATATTAAGTTGACAAAAAACCATTATGGAAATCAGAAGTTAAATTTGCAAAAAATTAACTTTTGAATCAGTAGACCCCCCAAGTCCCCGCTCTCCCGGACTTTTTAAGTAATATATATATATATATAATATACCTAGTCAAATGCATGGGGTGAGACTTGAACCCAAGTCTATAGTGTGGGAGCCCAAAGTAATACCACCATACTAATTCTATATGTTTGATATAATATTACAAAACTATGTTTTTAAATATATATATATATATCTATATATATATATCCCAACAATCACCCACTTATATTTTAAAAACATTGAGCAAGTGTTGTATAGTTGTGCATCTGCAAAGGTGCCTTTCAACTTGAACCTCCGCATAGTGTTGAACTTTCTAAGTACCAGGTGACTATAATGACTTGCGTCTTGAACTCTAACTAATATTAGATTACTTAACACGTACAACTATATATAGAGTAAAGTCCTTAAGTTCGCACATTAAGGCCATGTGCTTATACCTTTTTTAACAAATGATCTAGAGAAATGCCCAATTTCTCATAGAAGGCGGACACACCTTCACATTCGTATAGGTGAGTCTATCAAGAATACTCCTGTGTTCCAAAAATAAAGAAAATTCACACAAAATAAATCTCAAACAGCTGAGTCGCGGACTAGGTCACTATCTTTAAGGTATTTCGCGACTCTGCCTCTTGATTGTGCTGGCAGTCAAAAACTTGTTGAACACCTATGGGATAAAACAATTAATTCTCTCTTGTTTGATTTCTCCGCACCTTGAGAAATCGAACCAACTCTTACTCTATCTTACACTTGCTCAGAACACAAATAGATGAAAAAACTCAGTCATTCATCTTCTCTCAAGATTGTCTTTTATAACTCAGAGGAAATCATCCGGTTTAATGAGAGTAAAATCAATAATAACTGCACACTTAAAATCCTCCATAACAGTAATAAAACGACTAGAATATAAAACCGAAATTAATGAATTTAATTGAGAATATTAAGTTGACAAAAAACCGTTATAAAAATTAGAAGTTAAATCTGCAAAAAATTAACTTTTAAATCAGTAGACCTCCCAAGACTCCCAAGGCCCCGCTCTCCCGTTTTAAAGTAATATAGATATATATAATATACCTAGTCAAATGCATGGGGTGAGACTTGAACTTAAGTCTATAATGTGGGAGCCCAAAATAATACCACCACACTAATTCTATAAGTTTGATATATTATTACAAAACTAGTTTTTAAATATATATATCTCCCAACAATCCCCCACTTATATTTTAAAAACATTGAGAAAATGTTGTATATTTGTGCATATGCAAAGGTGCCTTTCGACTTGAACCTCTGCATAGTGTTGAACTTTCTAAGTACCAGGTGACTAGAGTGATTTGCGTCTTGAACTCTAACTAATATTAGATTATTTAACACGTACAACTATACCTAGAGTAAAGTCCTTAAGTTCGCACATTAAGGCCATGTGCTTATCCCTTTTTTAACAAATGTTCTAGAGAAATGTTCAATTTCTCATAGAAGGCGGCCACACCTTCACATTAGTATAGGTGAGTCTATCAAGAATAATCCTGTGTTCCAACAATAAAAAAAATTCACACAAAATAAATCTCAAACAGCTGAGTCGCGGACTAGGTCACTATCTTTAAGGTATTTCGCGACTCTACCTCTTGATTGTGCTCGCAGTCAAAAACTTGTCGAACACCTATGGGATAAAACAATTAATTCTCTCTTGTTCGGTTTCTCCGTACCTTGAGAAATCGAACCAACTCTTACTCCATCTTACACTTTCTCAGAACACAAATAGATGAAAAAACTCAGTCATTCATCTTCTCCAAAAACAGTCTTTTATAACTCAAAGGAAATCAATTCGGTTTAATGAGAATAAAATCGATAATAACTGCATACTTAAAATCCTCCATAACATTAATAAAACGGCTAGAATACAAAATCGAAATTAATGAATTTAATTGGGAATATTAAGTTGGCAAAAAACCGTTATGGAAATCAGAAGTTAAATCTGCAAAAAAATTAATTTTTAAATCAATAGACCTCCCAAGACCCCCAAGGCCCCGCTCTCCCGGACTTTTTAAGTAATATAGATATATATAATATACCTAGTCAAATGCATGGGGTGAAACTTGAACCCAAGTCTATAGTGTGGGAGCCTAAAATAATACCACCCCACGAATTCTATAAGTTTGATATAATATTACAAAACTATGTTTTTAAATATATATATATCTCCCAACATTCCCCCACTTATATTTTAAAAACATGGAGCAAGTGTTGTATAGTTGTGCATATGCAAAGGTGCTTTTCGACTTGAACCTCTGCATAGTGTTGAACTTTCTAAGTACCAGGTGACTAGAGTGACTTGCGTCTTGAACTCTAAATAATATTAGGTTATTTAACACATACAACTATATCTAGAGTAAAGTCCTTAAGTTCGCACATTAAGGCCATTGATAGACACATTTTTGTGTCTAATTTGTCCTCAATGTTCTGTATTGTTGGTACTGGATTTTCTACTTATTATGGTGTTTTATGTGTTTGTAGGTATTTTTGGAAAATAAACATTTTTGGAAAATTCGGCTCGAAAAGTTGGTATAGACACCTGGAGGACACATGTTATTCGGACTCTCAGTTTTGGATAAGGGGCACCCCAGTGAGCCAACTGCTAATCGCACCCCATTACTGGTTAAGGGGGCTCCATCTTCTTCCTTGATTTGAAAAGAAAAATTGGCGGGAAATTTGGTTTCAACGATAAAGGATTTATTATCTTTAAGATAAGAATATCTTCTTGCCTTACAAACATGAAGTTTTGAAGAAAAAGGAAGTTATCTTGTATTAAACAAGAAAGATATCCTTAGAAGATTTTATCTTGGATTTTATTCTGCGAATTAAAGAAGATATGGGTTTAGTAAAGACATATATAGAATAAAGAGAAGAAAAATTTCTTGAAGATATTTTTAATTAAAAAGAAGAAGATTTTGGAGTTATGGAAGAATATATTTGAGTGATGTGAATTTCTGTTTATAAATAGAGAGCTAGAGAGCACATTTGTGGGGAGTTTTTGGGAGAGAAAAGAAAATCACTGCTTTAATAATTTTCTCACATTTTCATCATTTGTAAACCACTTTTTGAGCCATGAATAAATATTTTTAGTGTGTTTTTGATGTGATGAGCTAATCCCCAACACTGGGACGACGAAGGAAGACGAGTGACATACATGGGTAAAATTATTTAATTCTTTTTAAGACTTTTGCATTAATTTTAATTGAAATATGATTTGAATTAACTGGTTGTCATTTAATTTGATGAAGTATGCTTGGCTTAAATGTTTTGATACATCATGCTTAGGATTTACAACTAATATTTTGAGAATCTACCTTGGCAAAATCAGAGTCCATGTTAATTTTATTTATTGAGCTTTAATTGTTGAGAATAAATAAATCGAACCCAATGTTATGAATTCGACGAAATCTTAGTCCCAGTAACTCTCTTCATCTTGTGACAATATTTTGTATATATTTTTCTTTTGTTTTAGTTTATTAATTCTTAAAATAAATCTCATCAAGTCCGAGTGAACGCCAACTCTATTTACCACTATCTAAAATTCGATCAATTTTTGGCGCCGCCGACGCGGATTTGTTTATAGATTTGTTTTTAGGTTTTATTTTATTTGTTCTTTTTTACGCGTTTTGGTATTTTTGTTTGCTTTCAGATTTGGAGCTATGCTAAAGGAAAAGACAAAGTGCTGAAAAGAAGTGAAAAGCCCAAAAAGGAAAGAAAAGAGAAATCCAAAAGAAGTGAAGAAGAAGATTTTGTAAACAATTTAATTTTTATTTTTTTAGAAACTGTAATTAAGGTTTTTATTTTTGTAATATATTATTTTTGGACATTTTTTTTTCTTGTTTTCTTTTGGACATTGAACATTGGACTTTATTTTTAAAACCCTACGGAAGGGTAGTTTTAAATAAACTATTTGCAGAAAAGGACGGCGATTACGATATCGCCTCGGCCCCTCCGGTTCGTACATGACATAGGAGTCGTGGCCCGAGTCGACTTCAACGGTTCATCCCCCGTCTAGAACGGGAGGTAAGAATTCTAAACACCGGTGAATCCCCTGTCAGCGGGTTTACTGGATGATTTCGTATGCATATATGTTGAGGACCTGAAATAGGATTTAATTTTCTAGTAAAGGGCAAGGCCTGGCCAAATCAAGATAAGGACTCGGATTTCATCACCGTTTCCTTCTTTCCCGCCTTAGGAACACGTAACCTACGCGAACGTAAGCCTTAAAATTTGGACTAGAACGAGACCTATAAGGTAACGAGCTTATTAGGAAAGTCGTTCGGAAAATATTGGTTACTCTTTTGAGCATACTTTGAAGTTCATGATGGTTTCTGTGAGTTGAATACGCCGCCTTGTAACGCCGGTGAGGCCTTGGGTATCAAAGCTCCACTGAGCTTTCCTCGTCTCTATTCAACTTACTTTAACTCGGATTAATTCCAGAGAGGTTTGCTCATATTGTAACGAATTACTTTTCGAAAGAAGAAAAGATGGTCTAGAAATAATCTAAGGGATCCATCATGCTTTTTGTTTGCTAGATAAAATAGGCTTGTTGTGGTCGAGTCAGTCTTCTTTGTGTTTGTTTAGAATTCCCTTGCAGTTAGGATGTCGAACTGGTATAGCCAATATAATGATTATTCGGCTGAGCAACATGAACATTATTCATTTTATGACCATAGTGTGAATAGTGGTTGGGAACACCAAACTTTTGAAGGTTATGGGTCATACCATGGTGAGCCCAATTACTATCCACATGCCCACCGGTCATACGAACAAGATTCTTATAATTCCTCTCCTATAGATGAAGCATGTAAGATACTTGAGTCAACGCGTAAGTTACATGAGTCGACACATAAGTCAGCGGACACAGATGACTTAGTTATAGATGAAAGAACTGTAACAATGAGTGAACCTTCTTTAGAAGATAACTTCAGGAAGTTAGCTGAGTTAACATGTAAGTTAACTGAGTCAACACGTGAGTTTGCTGAGTCAACACGTAGGCTTGAGTTAGAGACGGAAAAAAGAATTGCTCGAATTACAATGAATTGCCAATACATTGCTTCAAAAATCAACCTTGAAAGTGAGAAAAAAATTTATTTAGATAATCAAGATGACAAGGATAGAATTGGAAGCAATACTTGAGATGAGGTTCAACCATTTTCATGTTATTATGATTATGATGAGGATAGTGCTGACGAAGAATCTGAAATATTTAGGCATAGTGATCAGGAATTTGTTACTCCAACTGAGCTTTATAATGATAATATTATTTCTAGTTCAAATACAAATAATTTTAATAATTATTCACCTATTCAAAAGGACGAGGATTTGACTAAAGATAAGACTTCTTTAGATGATGTAGTATTTCCTTTTGATTACGAAGGCGATGATAGTTTAGAGGAGCGGGTTTATCCTGAGAATATTGTTTTCGAGTCTAGCGATTTAGAAACATTAGTCTTAGAAAAACAAAATGAAATTGTAGAGATGAGTGACGATGTACCTGACTTAGAAGAATCAATTGACCATTTCCAGGAATCTGATGACCTTGAAACTAGGGAAGTTGTGACTAGTATTTATAGAGACACTGAAAACTCTAAGTTTGGGGGTGATTTTTATTCTCCATGTGCTTTAACTCTTACAAATGTCTCTCACTTGGAACTTAACATATATGCCTCAACCATTTTACAAGATTATCTTCATACACGTTTTCCTGAACCTAATGATGTCCAGAAAGAAGTTCAGTTTTTAGAAACCCATCCTCTGGTTGATGTGGTTAACCCAGGCTACGATACCTCGATTGACTTTGTTTTCCCAGCAAAAACTTTTTCTCCAATTGTGGGAACTTATGAAATTCAAATGTGTCAGATATTAAGTTTCGAGACTAAACCTAATTACTTTAGGAGATTAGGGTCGACATATTTGTTTAAGGAAGACCACCACTCTCTTTGTGGTCAGTTGTGTAAGTCAAATTTGATTGACTTTAAGGATCCGCAATTTTTTAGGTTATTATTATATGCTTCTAAGTTTTTATTTGGGTTTTTCCAGACTCTAGAACCTGAACATTCGGATCTAACTTTTGAGGAAATGCAACCCAGGAAAATATGTTATCTAGACCCAGTTATAGAACCTGAATCTGAACCACAACTATATGTAGTTGTCTTAAACAGGAAACTAGACAAGGGTGTGCTTTATTGGCTAACTTTCTTGGCATGATGCAGATTCCTTTTACTTGTGATAGCTCTATTTGGTTTTGGTGATCCGCAGTTATTCCGGCTATTACTTTATGATTCTATAAGGTGACTAATCTTTTCTTAGTCTGGCTGAAGACTTTAAACTTAGCACTTCTTGGGAGGTAACCAAATCTCATGCAATACGGTAATATCTTTCCTTAACTCTTTTGCTTCAAAGGGTAACAGTTTCTCCTTTTTCATATGGTTTTAATTTTATCTTTAGAACATTGAGGACAATGTTATATTTAAGTTTGGGGGTATGAGAGAAACTTTTTAGTTGCAATAAATAAACTCCAGAGCCTAGAAATTTATGTTTATTAAGGATGGCACTAACCAATCTAAGTGGATGGAAGCATCTTGGTTATAGGAGTTGAGGAACCAATCTGATTGGATGAAAACATCTAAAGAGTCTATTCATAAAAGCATAGAGCTCAGGTGTTAGAATTTTTTTTAAAGAAAAAAACATGGTAGTTTCGCCATATCTCGTTGAATCCTTTTCACCTTTTGTTTTTATTTTCTTATAAATGATTGGGTGAAATAGAATGATTGAGATAAAAAATAAAATAAAAAAAAAGACCAGACCATCAGACCAATCGGAATAAATTCAATAAAGTCGACCACTGGAGCCCTTGTATATGCCAGTTGTGTTGACCTAGAGTTAGGATTATCACCCGCTGGTTCCCTTGTGTATGCCAGCTGTGTTGATATTAGTCAGACCGGTATCTCATTCCATTAGGATAGGTTCACCTTAGTCAACATCCATCTTCTTAATTGTTCCATGTGATTGGTTGACTCCGGTTATGATGTACAGAAACTTTCTGAGTAGAGCTCTATCACTTATATGAATTTTAGTATACTTGAGTGCAAACTCGTGTACATCGATTGGAATTTCGCATCAGGGTACTTCCTCATGCAGTCAATGTTTGTATGCCAACCAAGGAGATTCTTTAGTGCCTTCCAAGGTTCTGCGTAGATAGTTAGGGTATGGAGTAATGGTTTTGCGGGTACACCTCTGGCTCTCGAGACTATATCTCGGTCGCTAGGTCCACCTAGCGAGTTAGGATTTTATTTTTCTAGATTAGTTTTTCTCGAGGACTAGCAAATAATAAGTTTGGGGGTATTTGATAGACACATTTTTGTGTCTAATTTGTCCTCAATGTTCTATATTGTTGGTACTCGATTTTCTACTTATTATGGTGTTTATGTGTTTGTAGGTATTTTTGAAAAATAAACATTTTTGGAAAATTCGGCTCTAAAAGTTGGTATAGGCACCCGGAGGAAACATGTTATTCGGACTCTCAGTTTTGGATAAGGGGCACCCCGGTGAGCCAACTGCTAATCGCACCCCATTATTGGTTAAGGGGGCTCCATCTTCTTCCTTGATTTGAAAAGAAAAATTGGTAGGAAATTTGGTTTCAACGGTAAAGGATTTATTATCTTTAAGATAAGAATATCTTCTTGCCTTACAAACATGAAGTTTTGAAGAAAAAGGAAGTTATCTTGTATTAAACAAGAAAGATATCCTTAGAAGATTTTATCATGGATTTTATTCTGCGAATTAAAGAAGATATGGGTTTAGTAAAGACATATATAGAATAAAGAGAAGGAAATTCTTGAAGATATTTTTAATTAAAAAGAAGAAGATTTTGGAGTTATGGAAGAATATATTTGAGTGATGTGTATTTGTGTGTATAAATAGAGAGCTAGAGAGCACATTTGTGGGGAGGTTTTGGGAGAGAAAAGAAAATCATTGCTTTAATAATTTTCTCACATTTTCATCATTTGTAAACCACTTTTTGAGCCATGAATAAATATTTTAAGTGTGTTTTCGATGTGATGAGCTAATCCCCAACACTGGCACGACGGAGGAAGACGAGTCTCATACATGGGTAAAATTATTTAATTCTTTTTAACACTTTTGCATTAATTTTAATTGAAATATGATTTGAATTTATTGGTTGTCATTTAATTTGATGAAGTATTCTTAGCTTAAATGTTTTGATACATCATCCTTAGGATTTACAACTAATCTTTTGAGAATCTACCGTGGCAAAATCAGAGTCCATGATAATTTTGTTTATGGAGCTTTAATTGTTGAGAATAAATAAATCGAACCCTCTGTTATGAATTCGACGAAATCCTAGTACCAGTAACTCTCTTCATCTTGTGACAATATTTGTATATATTTTTCTTTAGTTTAGTTTATTAATTCTTAAAATCAATCTCATCAAGTCCGAGTGAACTACAACTCTATTTACCACTATCTAAAATTTGATCAGCTATGTGCTTATCCCTTTTTTAACAAATGATCTAGAGAAATTCCCAATTTCTCATAGAAGGCGGCCACACCTTCACATTCCTATAGGTGAGTCTATCAAGAATACTCATGTGTTCCAACAATAAAGAAAATTCACACAAAATAAGTCTCAAATAGTTGAGTCGCGGACTAGGTCGCTATCTTTAAGGTATTTCGCGACTCTGCCTCTTGATTGTGCTGGCAGTCAAAAACTTGTCGAACACCTATGGGATAAAACAGTTGATTCTCTCTTGTTCGATTTCTTTGCACCTTGAGAAATCGAACCAACTCTTACTCTATCTTACACTTGTTGTGAACACAAATAGATGAAAAAACTCAGTCATTCATCTTCTTCAAAAACTGACTTTTATAAATCAAAGGAAATCAATTCGGTTTAATGAGAATAAAATCAATAATAAGTGCATACTTAAAATCCTTCATAACAGTAATAAAACGACTAGAATATAAAACCGAAATTAATGAATTTAAGTGAGAATATTAAGTTGACAAAAAACCGTTATGGAAATCAGAAGTTAAATCTGCAAAAAATTAACTTTTAAATCAGTAGACTTCCAAAGACCCCCAAGGACCCGCTCTCCCGTACTTTTTAAGTAATATAGATATATATATATAATATACCCAGTCAAAGGCATGGGGTGAGACTTGAACCCAAGTCTATAGTGTGGGAGCCCAAAATAATACCACCACATTAATTCTATAAGTTTGATATAATATTACATAACTATGTTTTTTTTTAAAAAAAAAAAAATATATATATATATATATATATATATCCCAACAATCCCCCACTTATATTTTAAAAACATTGACCAAGTGTTGTTTAGTTGTGCATCTGCAAAGGTGCCTTTCGACTTGAACCTCCGCATAGTGTTGAACTTTCTAAGTACCAGGTGGCTAGAGTGACTTGCGTTTTGAACTCTAAATAATATTATATTATTTAACACATACAACTATATCTAGAGTAAAGTTCTTAAGTTCGCACATTAAGGCCATGTGCTTATCTCTTTTTTCACAAATGATCTAGAGAAATGCCCAATTTCTCATAGAAGGCGGCCACACCTTCACATTCGTATATGTGAGTCTACCAAGAATACTCCTGTGTTCCAACAATAAAGAAAATTCACACAAAATAAATCTCAAACAGCTGAGTCGCGGACTAGGTCGCTATCTTTAAGGTATTTCGCGACTCTGCCTCTCGATCGTGCTGGCAGTCAAAAACTTGTCGAACACCTATGGGATAAAACAATTGATTCTCTCTTGTTCGATTTCTCTGCACCTTGAGAAATCGAACCAACTCTTCCTCTATCTTACACTTGCTCTGAACACAAATAGATGAAAAAACTCAGTCATTCATCTTCTCCAAAAACTGTCTTTTATAACCCAAAGGAAATCAATTCGGTTTAATGAGAATAAAATCAATAATAACTGTATACTTAAAATCCTCCGTAACAGTAATAAAAGGGCTAGAATATAAAACCGAAATTAATGAATTTAATTGAGAATATTAAATTGACAAAAAACCGTTATGGAAATCAGAAGTTAAATCTGCAAAAAAATTAACTTTTAAATCAGTAGACCTCCCAAGACCCCCATGGCCCCACTCTTCCGAACTTTTTAAGTAGTATATATATATATATAATATACCTAGTCAAATGCATGGGGTGAGACTTGAACCCAAGTCTATAGTGTGGGAGCCCAAAATAATACCACAACACTAATTCTATAAGTTTGATATAATATTACAGAACTATGTTTTTAAATATATATATATATATATATCCCAACAATCCCACACTTTTATTTAAAAACATTGAGCAAGTGATGTATAGTTGTGCATCTGCAAAGGTGCCTTTCGACTTGAACCTCCGCATAGTATTGAACTTTCTAAGTACCAGGTGACTAGAGTGACTTGCGTCTTGAACTCTAACTAATATTAGATTATTTAACACATACAACTATATCTAGAGTAAAGTCCATAAGTTCGCACATTAACGCCATGTGCTTATCCCTTTTTTAACAAATAATCTAGATAAATGCCCAATTTCTCATAGAAGGCGGCCACACCTTCATATTCGTATAGGTGAGTCTATCAAGAATACTCATGTGTTCCAACAATAAAGAAAATTCACACAAAATAAATCTCAAACAGCTGAGTCGCGGACTAGGTCCCTATCTTTAAGGTATTTCGTGACTTTGCCTCTTGATTGTGCTGGCAGTCAAAAACTTGTTGAACACCTATGGGATAAAATAGTTGATTCTCTCTTGTTAGATTTCTCTGCACCTTGAGAAATCGAACCAACTCTTACACTATCCTACACTTGCTCAGAACACAAATAGATGAAAAAACTCAGTCATTCATCTTCTCCAAAAACTGTCTTTTATAACTCAAAGGATATTAATTCGGTTTAACGAGAATAAAATCGATAATAACTGCATACTTAAAATCCTCCATAACAGTAATAAAACAGGTAGAATATAAAACCGAAATTAATGAATTTAATTGAGAATATTAAGTTGACAAAACTCCGTTATGGAAATCAAAAGTTAAATCTGCAAAAAATTAACTTTTAAATTAGTAGACCTCCCAAGACCTCGAAGGCCCTGGTCTCCTGGACTTTTTAAGTAATATAGATATATATATAATATACCTAGTCAAATGCATGAGGTGAGACTTGAACCCAAGTCTATAGTGTGGGAACCCAAAATAATACCACCACGCTAATTCTATAAGTTTGATATAATATTACAAAACTATGTTTTTAAATATATATATATATATATATATATATATATATATATATATATATATATATATCTCCCAACAATCTCCCACTTATATTTTAAAAACATTGAGCAAGTGTTGTATAGTAATGCATCTGCAAAGGTGCCTTTCGACTTGAATCTCCGCCTAGTGTTGAACTTTCTAAGTACCAGGTGACTAGAGTGACTTGCGTCTTAAACTTTAACTAATATTAGATTATTTAACACATACAACTATATCCAGAGTGAAGTCCTTAAGTTCGCACATTAAGGCCATGTGCTTATCCCTTTTTTAACAAATGATCTAGAGAAATGCCTAATTTCTCATAGAAGGCGGCCACACCTTCACATTCGTAGAGGTGGGTCTATCAAGAATACTCTTATGTTCCAACAATAAAGAAAATTCACACAAAATAAATCTCAAACAGCTGAGTTGCGGACTAGGTCGCTATCTTTAAGGTATTTCGCGGCTCTGCCTCTTCATTGTGCTAGCAGTCAAAAACTTGTCGAACACCTATGGGATAAAACAATTGATTCTCTCTTGTTCGATTTCTCTGCACCTTGATATATATATATATATCCCAACAATCCCCCACTTTTATTTAAAAACATTGAGCAAGTGATGTATAGTTGTGCATCTGCAAAGGTGCCTTTCGACTTGAACCTCCGCATAGTATTGAACTTTCTAAGTACCAGGTGACTAGAGTGACTTGCGTCTTGAACTCTAACTAATATTAGATTATTTAACACATACAACTATATCTAGAGTAAAGTCCATAAGTTCGCACATTAACGCCATGTGCTTATCCCTTTTTTAACAAATAATCTAGATAAATGCCCAATTTCTCATAGAAGGCGGCCACACCTTCATATTCGTATAGGTGAGTCTATCAAGAATACTCATGTGTTCCAACAATAAAGAAAATTCACACAAAATAAATCTCAAACAGCTGAGTCGCGGACTAGGTCCCTATCTTTAAGGTATTTCGTGACTTTGCCTCTTGATTGTGCTGGCAGTCAAAAACTTGTTGAACACCTATGGGATAAAATAGTTGATTCTCTCTTGTTAGATTTCTCTGCACCTTGAGAAATCGACCCAACTCTTACACTATCCTACACTTGCTCAGAACACAAATAGATGAAAAAACTCAGTCATTCATCTTCTCCAAAAACTGTCTTTTATAACTCAAAGGATATTAATTCGGTTTAACGAGAATAAAATCGATAATAACTGCATACTTAAAATCCTCCATAACAGTAATAAAACAGGTAGAATATAAAACCGAAATTAATGAATTTAATTGAGAATATTAAGTTGACAAAACTCCGTTATGGAAATCAAAAGTTAAATCTGCAAAAAATTAACTTTTAAATTAGTAGACTTCCCAAGACCTCGAAGGCCCTGGTCTCCTGGACTTTTTAAGTAATATAGATATATATAATATACCTAGTCAAATGCATGAGGTGAGACTTGAACCCAAGTCTATAGTGTGGGAGCCCAAAATAATACCACCACGCTAATTCTATAAGTTTGATATAATATTACAAAACTATGTTTTTAAATATATATATATATATATATATATATATATATATCCCAACAATCTCCCACTTATATTTTAAAAACATTGAGCAAGTGTTGTATAGTAATGCATCTGCAAAGGTGCCTTTCGACTTGAATCTCCGCCTAGTGTTGAACTTTCTAAGTACCAGGTGACTAGAGTGACTTGCGTCTTAAACTTTAACTAATATTAGATTATTTAACACATACAACTATATCCAGAGTGAAGTCCTTAAGTTCGCACATTAAGGCCATGTGCTTATCCCTTTTTTAACAAATGATCTAGAGAAATGCCTAATTTCTCATAGAAGGCGGCCACACCTTCACATTCGTAGAGGTGGGTCTATCAAGAATACTCTTGTGTTCCAACAATAAAGAAAATTCACACAAAATAAATCTCAAACAGCTGAGTTGCGGACTAGGTCGCTATCTTTAAGGTATCTCGCGGCTCTGCCTCTTCATTGTGCTAGCAGTCAAAAACTTGTCGAACACCTATGGGATAAAACAATTGATTCTCTCTTGTTCGATTTCTCTGCACCTTGAGAAATCGAACCAACTGTTACTCTATCTTACACTCGCTCAGAACACAAATCGATGAAAAAACTCAGTCATTCATCTTCTCCAAAAACTGTCTTTTATAACTCAAAGGAAATCAATTCGGTTTAATAAGCATAAAATCAATAATAACTGCATACTTAAAATCCTTCATAACAGTAATAAAACGGCTAGAATATAAAACCGAAATTAATGAATTTTAGTGAGAATATTAAGTTGACGAAAACCGTTATGGAAATCAGAAGTTAAATCTGCAAAGAATTAATTTTTAAATCAGTAGACCTCCCAAGACCCCCAAGGCCCCGCTCTCCCGTAATTTTTAAGTAATATAGATATATATATAATATACCCAGTCAAATGCACGGGGTGAGACTTGAACCCAAATCTATAGTATGGGAGCCCAAAATAATACCACCACACTAATTCTATAAGTTTGATATAATATTACAAAACTGTGTTTTTAAATATATATCTCCCAACAATCCCCCACTTATATTTTAAAAACATTGAGAAAGTGTTGTATAGTTGTGCATCTCCAAAGGTGCCTTTCGACTTGAACCTCCGCATAGTGTTGAACTTTCTAAGTACCAGGTGAGTAGAGTGACTTGCGCCTTAAACTCTAACTAACATTAGATTATTTAACACATGCAACTATATCTAGATTAAAGTCCTTAACTTCGCACATTAAAGCCATGTGCTTATCCCTTTTTTAACAAATGATCTAGAGAAATGCCCAATTTCTCATAGAAGGTGGCCACACCTTCACATTCATATAGGTGAGTCTATCAAAAGTACTCCTGTGTTCCAACAATAAAGAAAATTCACACAAAATAAATCTCAAACAACTGAGTCGCGGACTAGGTCCCTATCTTTAAGGTATTTCGCGACTTTGCCTCTTGATTGTGCTGGCAGTCAAAAACTTGTCGAACACCTATGGGATAAAACATTTGGTTCTCTCTTGTTCGATTTCTCTGCACCTTGAAAAATCGAACCAACTCTTACTCTATTTACACTTGCTCGGAACACAAATAGATGAAAAAACTCAGTCATTCATCTTCTCCAAAAACTGTCTTTTATAACTCAAAGGAAATCAATTCGGTTTAATGAGAATAAAATCAATAATAACTGCATACTTAAAATCCTCCATAACAGTAATAAACGGCTAGAATATAAAACCGAAATTAATGAATTTAATTGAGAATATTAAGTTGACAAAAAACCGTTATGGAAATCAGAAGTTAAATCTGCAAACAATTAAATTTTAAATCAGTAGACCCCCAAGGCCCCTCTCTCCCGGAATTTTTAAGTAATATAGATATGTATGATATACCTAGTCAAATGCATGGGGTGAGACTTGAGCCCAAGTCTATAGTGTGGGAGCCCAAAATAATACCACCACACTAATTCTATAAGTTTGATATAATATTACAAAACTATGTTTTTAAATATATATATATATATATCCCAACAATCCCCCACTTATATTTTTAAAACATTGAGAAAGTGTTGTATAGTTGTGCATCTGCAAAGGTGCCTTTCGACTTGAACCTCCGCATAGTGTTGAACTTTCTAAGTACCAGGTAACTAGAGTGACTTGGTCTTGAACTCTAACTAATATTAGATTATTTAACACATACAACTATATCTAGAACAATGTCCTTAAGTTCACACATTAAGGCCATGTGCTTATCCCCTTTTTAACAAATGATCTAGAGAAATGCCCAATTTCTCATAGAAGGCGGCCACACCTTCACATTCGTATAGGTGTGTCTATTAAGAATACTCATGTGTTCCAACAATAAAGAAAATTCACAAAAAATAAATCTCAAACAGCTGAGTCGAGGACTAGGTCGCTATCTTTAAGGTATTTCGCGACTTTGCCTCTTGATTGTGCTGGCAGTCAAAAACTTGTCGAACACCTATGGGATAAAACAGTTGGTTCTCTCTTGTTCGATTTCACTGCACCTTGAGAAATTGAACCAACTCTTACTCTATCTTACACTTGCTCAGAACACAAATAGATGAAAAAACTCAGTCATTCATCTTCTCCAAAAACTGTCTTTTATAACTCAAAGGAAATCGATTCGGTTTAATAAGAATAAAATCAATAATAACTGCATACTTAAAATCCTTCATAACAGTAATAAAACGACTAGAATATAAAATCGAAATTAATGAATTTAATTGAGAATATTAAGTTTACAAAAAACCGTTATGGAAATCAGAAGTTAAATCTGCAAAAATTTAACTTTTAAATCAGTAGACCTCCCAAGACCTCCAAGGCCCCGCTCTCCCGGACTTTTTAAGTAATATAAATATATATATATATATATATATGTATATATAATATACCTAGTCAAATGCATGGGGTGAGACTTGAACCCAAGTATATAGTGTGGGAGCCCAAAATAATACCACCACACTAATTCTATAAGTTTGATATAATATTACAAAACTATGTTTTTAAATATATATATACTAGGATATGACCCGTGCCGTAACGGCACGGGGCTATGAGTTGTTTTTGTGTTGGTTAGATATTTTTTTTTCTTGTGAGAGTGCCAAGAGCTGAGTGTGGGAACCCTGGGGGAACTGTAATCTTTCTCAAACTGAATTTGAAGCTTTAATCGATACTATTAACACCAATCGGGTCGGTTTCTTGTTAAATGATGATTAGGATGTCCACATGGATGTACACTGACATATATATAGCAGAAAGTATATTTTTGGTGATTAAGATATCCAATGTCAGTGTGTACACTGAGATTTGCACCCATTTTCATTTATGGTAATTGAGATAACCATACATTCATAGTTGCTGCAAATAATACCAACAAACTTTAAAATCTAATGTCCCAAGAGGGAACACGTAGAAATTCCAGGTTTGAATAAAAGTAACTTGTCGATTGCATTCCAAATTACAAATGCAGTTCAGTCATCATTTAAATAGATTGTCATTTTGTGCTAAAAAAATTATAGTATTTTTTTTTTTCGAAATTCAAAAAGTTGAATCTGAGTTGGGAATCCTTCTTTCATATCCTTAAAAAGTGTTATATCAACATTAATTTTTGGAACCGCTAACAGTTTTAAAATAGAATATTTACTTTGTGCTTGTATCAATGTATAATTGGCATGCTTATACATTAGTAATAATTGAACTCATGGTAAAAAAAAATTAATCGGTTGGGATAATATAATTTACGGCCAGTCATTTTACGGCCATTAAACGTTATTATTCCCTACAATATTCTAGGTTTGAGAGACGTTATATTTTAATATGAAACCTCTTGATAAAGAATGATAACTATACATTTATGATTTAAACTAACTCATGAAAAAACCCCATCTTACAGCGTCATAAAAAATAAAAATAAATAAAATGAGCATTCCCTTGGATATTATTGATATGAAGCGTCCTTGAATCGTTCTTAGCGGTGAAAAATGACGCGCATGATGATATTGCATATATCATATGCCAAATATGCTGTTCCTTGCAAATTAATTATACAATGTTATTGTCTTAACTAAGTAGTGAAAGACTCGTGTTAATTAAAATTGCATATCCAAACAAAAGAAATTTCCCCCTCTAATATGATAAATGTATAAGAGAGTTGCTCTTTATCAACATATGTGTTTGAGACCTAGAAGTAAATAAAAGACCCAGTCTAAATATGAATGGTACGAAAACTTGCAAATGGAACTGATATTACACCTTAACCTAAGAGTACATAAGAGACCTAAAACATCCATAATTTCACAATTTGCTAGCATAAAATGAACATGACAATACAATTGAATATTAAAATATTTTTTAAATCAACTTCTATAAAGTGTAAGATATTTGTACCGACTTTGGTTACTTGGTATCTTCAATGAAATAAAAGAAGCTCAAGTATTAGATGATATCCACATATTAAAAGATAGGTAATGGATCAATTATTAGTCATGGTATCTTTAGGTGAAAAATGTAGATGAGTTCCTATGCACTAAGATCTCTTAAACCAAGATAATCTTTAAAAAACTCGACAATTTAGCCATCGCAATCACATATGTGCATATAAACCACATCTTCTAGCAAAAATTAGACTTGTACCTTTCTGGAATACCAAAACTTCTTCATTTGCATCAATGATAAAATGCATACAATGAAAATTTGTGTAGTCATGACACATATAGATATAGTGACGCATCCCACAGAAAAAAAGTGTATTATCGTATTGTTCCCTAAACCGCTTTCTTCATTGCTTAAAAAATAATATCTTGAAATCAGAAAATGAAAGATTATAAGCGAGTTTCAATAAGCCAGTTCCGCGTTGCTTGTTTTGAGGCTTCTTAAATTTCATTATTAGCAAGATGGTCGACTATGTATAAAGAATTTAAGATGATCTTTTAAGAGAATATCTATTTTTAGATGTCAACTGCATATAACCATTATTTGACTATGCATGAAGACTTTAAGATAAAAAAATATTCACTTTGTAAACCATCAAAAGGTTATAAATATGAATAAATGTAATTCCATGTTTCACATGATACAAAAAATTTGAAGAATAACATACACACATAATCAAGAAACTTTAATCCATTTGATACGAACATGTTCTACGACTCTAATCCAACAAAGAGTATGAACTCTCTAACAACAGTAGTAATACAGTTAAAAAATGCTATTTACCGACCCAAGTTAAGTGCATAACAATGGAACCATCGTTTTCTTCGTAATTTATTTTCACTCCATGTAAATCCTATGATTTTGGCCAGAAAAAGTCAAAGTCTAATTGGACAATCTCCTATCCAGAAAAAAATAAAAAAAATTGTTGTAAAAAAATAGAAATAAAATGGTATGGTATTAAAAAGAAACTAACATAAGCATAAAAATGAATAGATAGCGATCATATCTGATCAGTATCTTTTGACTGCAAATGAAAAAAAAAATCGAGATAACAAAACACAATATTAATGAAAACTAACAAAGAGAAATTAAACTGCATAAATGACACAAATAATAGGCACGAGGCACCCTTAATCCATTGATGTTAAACAAAAAATTAAAGAGAAAAGCTAACAAAAATTATCTCAATCAAGCAAAACAACAGAGAATCATACCTTGAGCATAGAGTTGTGCAAAGGATGAAAAGCTAACAAAAATTAACAAAAATTAAAGAGAAAAGATAATAAAAATTATCTTGAGAAATTAAACTGCATAAATGACACAAATATTAGGCGCGAGGCACCATGAATCCATTGATGTTAAACAAAAAATTTAAGAGAAAAGCTAACAAAAATTATCTCAATCAAGCAAAATAACAGAGAATCGTACCTTGGAAATAGAGTTTTTGCAAAGGATGAAAAGCTAACAAAAATTAATAAAAATTAAAGAGAAAAGCTAACAAAAATTATCTCAATCAACCAATACAAAAGAGAACCATATATACCTTGAGAATAGAGTTGTGGAGAGGATGAATAGAGTTGTTGATTTAGAATAAAAGAAACGGTTTGACATTAAATGGGAGGAATAACTCCCAAATAAATGACATTAAAAATCTAAGATGAATAGAGTTGTTGATTTAAAAATCTAAATTCATTGTGTAAAATTAATACGTGAATTAATTTGGACCCTTCTTTATATGCCTAAAATGTGGATTGAAAATCTTAAATATTTAGCTCAATCTGGACCATTCTTTATATGCCAGAAATGTAATCAAATAACTTAAATATGTATCTCAATCTGGGTCATCCTTTATCTGTCCAAACTGTAGATCTCCGTCCATAGAGAAAAACACCATTGTCCCTTATAATATTAGGAACGAGGCACCATGAATCCATTGATGTTAAACAAAAAATTTAAGAGAAAAGCTAACAAAAATTATCTCAATCAAGCAAAATAACAGAGAATCATACCTTGGAAATAGAGTTTTTGCAAAGGATGAAAAGCTAACAAAAATTAAAAGAGAAAAGCTAAAAAAATTTATCTCAATCAACCAATACAAAAGAGACTCATATATACTTTGAAAATAGAGTTGTGCAGAGGATGAATAGAGTTGTTGATTTAGAATAAAAGAAACGGTTTGACATTAAATGGGAGGAATAACTCCCAAATAAATGACATAAAAAACTAAGATGAATAAAGTTTTTGATTTAGAATAAAAGAAACGGTTTGACATTAAATGGGAGGAATAACTCCCAAATGCCTAAAATTAATTGTGTAAAATTAATACGTGAATTAATCTAGACCCTTCTTTATATGCCTAAAATGTGGATTGAAAATCTTAAATATTTAGCTCAATCTGGACCATTCTTTATATGCCAGAAATGTAATCAAATAACTTAAATATGTATCTCAATCTGGGTCATCCTTTATCTGTCCAAACTGTAGATCTCCGTCCATAGAGAAAAACACCATTGTCCCTTATAATATTAGGAACGAGGCACCATGAATCCATTGATGTTAAACAAAAAATTTAAGAGAAAAGCTAACAAAAATTATCTCAATCAAGCAAAATAACAGAGAATCATACCTTGGAAATAGAGTTTTTGCAAAGGATGAAAAGCTAACAAAAATTAAAAGAGAAAAGCTAAAAAAATTTATCTCAATCAACCAATACAAAAGAGACTCATATATACTTTGAAAATAGAGTTGTGCAGAGGATGAATAGAGTTGTTGATTTAGAATAAAAGAAACGGTTTGACATTAAATGGGAGGAATAACTCCCAAATAAATGACATAAAAAACTAAGATGAATAAAGTTTTTGATTTAGAATAAAAGAAACGGTTTGACATTAAATGGGAGGAATAACTCCCAAATGCCTAAAATTAATTGTGTAAAATTAATACGTGAATTAATCTAGACCCTTCTTTATATGCCTAAAACGTGGATTGAAAATCTTAAATATTTAGCTCAATCTGGACCATTCTTTATATGCCAGAAATGTAATTGAATAACTTAAGTATGTATCTCAATCTTGGCCATCCTTTATGTGTCCAAACTGTAGATCTCCGTCCATAGGGAAAAACATCATTGTCCCTTATAATATAAATATATCTCCCAACAATCCCCCACTTATATTTTAAAAACATTGAGCAAGTGCTATATAGTTGTGCATCTGCAAAAATGCCTTTCGACTTGAACCTCCGCATAGTGTTCGAACTTTCTAAGTACCAGGTGACTAGAGTGACTTGCGTCTTGAACTCTAACTAATATTAGATTAGTTAACACATACAACTATCTAGAGTAAAGTCCTTAAGTTCGCACATTAAGGCCATGTGCTTATCCCTTTTTTAACAAATGATCTAGAGAAATTCCCAATTTCTCATAGAAGGCGGCCACACCTTCACATTCGTATAGGTGAGTCGATCAAGAATACTCCTGTGTTCCAAAAATAAAGAAAATTCACACAAAATAAACCTCAAACAGCTGAGTCGCGGACTAGGTCACTATCTTTAAGGTATTTCGCGTCTCTGCCTCTTGATTGTGCTGGCAGTCAAAAACTTGTCGAACACCTATGGGATAAAACAGTTGATTCTCTCTTGGTCGATTTCTCTGCACCTTGAGAAATCGAACCAACTCTTACTCTATCTTACACTTGCTCAGAACACAAATAGATGAAAAAACTCAGTCATTCATCTTCTCCACAAACTGTCTTTTATAACTCAAAGGAAATCAATTCGGTTTAATGAGAATAAAATCAATAATAACTGCATATTTAAATCCTCCATAATAGTAATAAAACGGGTAGAATATAAAACCGAAGTTGATGAATTTAATTGAGAATATTAAGTTGACAAAAAACCATTATGGAAATCAGAAGTTAAATCTGCAAAAAATTAACTTTTAAATCAGTAGACCTCCCAAGACCCCCAAGGCCCCGCTCTTCCGGACTTTTTAAGTAATATAAATATATATAATATACCTAGTCAAATGCATGGGATAAGACTTGAACCCAGGTCTATAGTGTGGGAGCCCAAAGTAATACACCACGCTAATTCTATAAGTTTGATATGATATTACAAAACTATGTTTTTAAATATATATATCTCCCAACAATTGAAACTTAAATGCTATTAAAAACTTTTTTTATAATTATTGGGAAATAAATTTATGTTTTAAATATATATTCCCAACAATTAATATTATCGGATATTATTGGTTGTATTCTTGGAAAGAACGTGGTGAGATTGGGAGGATATATACGCTGTAGGATTTACTTCTATGGTTAATAGATTTTGCACCAAATGAAGATACGTATGGAGAAGAAAAAGGAAGGTTTGTTTTTCACGAAAACAGGGCAAGAGAGAGTGTCGGGTTTAATTTTGGATGCTACGTGGGAATGGAGAAAGTGAATATATTCTGTTTGATTATGTTCGATCCCGAGGGATAGTTTGGAAAGTACTAAAAAATCCAGAGACACGTAAGAGAAGAAAAGGGAAAGAAGAAAATAAAAAGCCGAGACTTTGTGCCAAAGAGAAAGGAGAGATTTCATGGGGATTCATTCACCTGTTTTGTATATAAGGGTGGGTAGGAGTCATAAAGAGGGTTATCGAGACTTTGGGGTAGTGGCAGAGAGTTGCAGAGACGTTTCCATCTTCAACATAGAAGAAGCTAAATATGCAGAGAAAATACAGTCGAGAGGAAGAAGAAGACCAAAAAGACCGCCATCTTTCCTTTCGAATTTGTAACAGTTAACCAACAAATATCTCTGTTAAGTTTTCTTTGTAACAGTAAGCTCTGTAACAATTATATCTGTTACAAACTCGCTGCTTTATTAGTTTTCTCTTGTTTTTCACCCTTTTGAACTATGAACACCTATTTTGAGCACGTGAATAACATGAGGAGCTAGGGTCGAGATCGTCTGTGCCACTGCTTGTGTGTGCCCTATGTGCCATACCAATAGAAACACGCCACATCATTCCTCTCATTAACCATGACTAACTAAATAGATTTTCTATTTATACAACACTAATCGATTAGGAAAGATAATTAATTAGTTAAAGAAGATATTACAAATCCAAGAGAAAATACCGTGTTTCTATTGGTGTGGCACATAGGGCACACCCAAGCAGTGGCACAGACGATCTGGACCCGAGGAGCTAAACCCCATTGCTGAGGCGACGGAGGAAGCCATTTTTCCAATTATTATGTGGTAAATTCTATTAAATTAATTATTGCACTTCTTTATGATTATTTGCATTGAACTTAAATTGAATATAAGATTCCGATTAAGTGGTTGTGATTACAATTGATGGGGTCATGCTTAGGTTAAGTCTTTTGATGGTCCATGCTTTCGATTTACAGCTATTGTTTTGAGAATCTACTTTTCTAGGCAATATTTAAGAATCAAATTGAATGTATGAGTTGCATAATTATTGTTATTATTGAATCTGTGATAATTGGTTAGTGGTGGAATCCTTTGTCTCAGTTTTCTCTATAATCTTGAAACCAATCTCATTTAATTTGCTATTTTAGAATTAGAATTTGAATCTGGAATCGAATCTTCACAAGTCTTTGAACGAACTTTATTTACCACTTAAAAAAATTACATCAACATCCTCAAAAGATATTGGCTTAGGGAAATGAAAGATAGCTCCTAGCCAACTTCACAGCCTGTTACTGAATTCACACTTCCACAAGATATGGTCCCTACTATCTCCTCCATCATGGCAAATATAACATCTACAAGCAAAATTAAAGACTTTTTTCCTCAGATTTTTATTTGTTGCATAAACTTCTCTAGTGATTTTCCAGACATTTGCAGAAATAGAAGAAATTACATTAGAATTCCAGATTTTTTTGTACCAATGCAATTTTGGCTGATGCAACCTAATTTTATTCACAGCATCAGAGACTGTAAATTTCCCAGAATGACTATCACACCAGATCAATAAATCTTCACCTTCTTTAATAAAAGGTAACTGCTCAATACTGAAAAATTGTAAGAAATCTTCATGGAAGCACCAATGGTCATTAACAATTAGCTCTTGGATTTTTAAATGAGGATGCAAGGCAATCAAAGGATGATCAGGAAATAACTTACATAGTGGTTCTTCAAAAATCCACCTGTCATTCCAAAGATAGATTTGAGTACCATTACCAACAACCCATCTAGTATTCTCATTGAAGTCTGCAATAACCCATTTAATGCTACTCCACACAGAAGACCTTTTGTAGTAAGTAATCCAGTTGCCATCTTTATCCATGTACTTAGCAAGAAAATATTTGGCCCATTCATCTTGACAATGAAGAATTTTCCATAAAATTTTCATTAAAAAATCTTTATTCATATCTTCTAATTTTCTGATGCCAAGACCACCCTCCTCCTTGGAAGTACAAACACTATCCCATTTGAGAGTGATACATTTTTTTATCCTCAGCATTACTTGACCATAAGTAATTTCGAATAATTTTTTCACAAGCCTCTAGTACCGTTTCAGGCCATTTGTAAATGGACATATTATAGATGGGCATACTGCTAAGAACATAATTAACCAATGTAATCATGGATTGAAAATTGAGAAGTTTACCTCTCCAGGAAGCTAGTCTAAGATGCATATATTCAACCAGATGCCAAATGTGTATACATTTCACTTTACGTTGAGCAAGAATAAACCCAAATAGATCCATTTGAAAAAAGGCAGCTATTTGTCTCTTCCTAGAATCAAAGGTACCATCAATAAAACAGTTGATGTTAGTAGCATTAACCACTTGACCAGAAGCAGCTTGATAATCCATCAGTAGGGATTTGAAATTCTCAATAATTTTCTTTCCTCCATGGCAAAATAAGAAAATGTCATCAACAAACATTAAGTTTATGGGGTGAATACCATTCCTTATAACCATTGGCTGAATTTTGTTATCCATGACCAATTTATGAATATTTCTACTTAGAACATCCTGAGCAAGGATAAACAGGATAGGATATAGTGGATCTCCATGTTTGAGACCTCTACCAACACCAAAAAAGCCAATTGGACCACCATTACGCATAACAGATAATTTGGTAGAATGAAGTAGCACCATAATCCAATTAAAAAACTTAGCAGAAAAAACAAACTTCTTTGAAGCTCTGTATAAGAACTCCCAACTCATAGTATCATATGCTTGTGATATATCTAATCTGAGCCCCACATTGCCCCTTCTTCTAATGGATGACATTTCATTTACCAACTCGGAAGCTAGTAAGTTTTGTTCATGAATATTCTTATTTTTAATAAAAGCATATTGTTGTTGGGAGACAAGACTTGGAAGATAACTATTGAGCCTTATAGTAATAATCTTTGTTATAATTTTAAAACAGAAGTTGTTGAGACCAATTGGTCTAAAACTTTTAGCATTCTTAACACCTTTCATTTTAGGAATCAAGACAATAAAGTTGGAGTTCATACCACTAGGAATCATGTCATTTTTCCAGCAAAATTGAACATCACCCAATAAGTTGTTTTTGATTATATCCCAAGCTGCTCTGTAAAAAAACTCCAATAAACCCATCAGGACCTGAGACACTATCATCATTCAAATTAAACACAACATTCTTGATTTCATCTTCATCAGGACATCCTTCAAAAAAATTATTGTCAACGTCAGATATAATTTGAGGAACAACATCAAAAATTGAGTCATTAATATGAATAGGCTGGTATTCAATTTTATTTCTGAAATAATCAATTAGAACATCAGATATACCCTGTTGATTAGTGATAATACTTCTAGAAGAATTCTCCAATTCAGTGATGGCATTTTGAGCTTGTCTCATTTTTATATTAGTATGAAAGAACTTGGAATTCACATCACCATCCTTAACCCAATTTAGTCTAGCTTTGTCTCTCAAAAAAGTATTATATTTATTGGAAGCCATCTCATATTCACCTCTAGCAGTTACTAAATTGTTTAATAAGGAAATGTCAGAAGGATCTGCATCAGATTTAATAGTCTCTTCCATAACCTTGTCTTCAGCCTTTTTTAGAGTAACCTTTACATCTCCAAAAATTTCCCAGTTCCAAACCTTAAGACATTTTTTCAATCTCTTTAATTTGTTCATGAAAATAAAGATAGCATTACCAACAATGTCTTCATTCCAGGATTCAATGACCACTTGAAGAAAAGAAGGATGAGAAAGCCAAATCTTCTGAAATCTAAAGGTGGTATTTAAAGCTCTATTAATAATAGTATCAGAACCAATAAGGGGACCATGATCAGAAATACCTCTAGCACCCACATGGTAATGCCAACCACTAAAGGTGTCTAACCATTTCACATTAAACAGAGCCTTATCCAAATTACAAAGGATTCTCTTACTCCCAACCCTACCATTACACCAAGAGAACTCTAAACCACTTTTAGGAGCCTGAATAAGCCCACAAGAATCAACACAATCATTAAAATCACTAACAACAGAAGTAAGAAGATTTCTACCACCTTTTTTCTCATCAACAGATAAAACAGTGTTAAAATCACCCAGAATTAGCCAAGGTTTATCAAGCAGACTAATCTCATATAAATCCTTCCACAACTCTCTTATTCAAAAGAGTTAGCATGAACACCAGTCACCAAAACACCACCAACCTCCACAGTGATACATTGACTTGGAGAAGATATAACAGTAGGATATTGAATAGAACAATTCCAAAACAACCAAATATTTCCCTTATTATTATCTTTAATTTATGTATAATTTTATGATGCATAAATACCACATTTTTTTAACTTTAATCTTAGGTTCCACAATCCATACTAGATATAGGTTATTTGTATTAACTAAAGAATGTAGTTTGTCTTTGGCCTTTTGTCTTTTAAGGCCTCTGATATTCCAGAAGATAAACTTCATTTAAAAGGGGGTTGAGGAGGAGGAGTCAGACTCCCTTTATCCACCATATGTTTCAAAATTTCATTACTATCCTTCCTTGTAACAACTGAAATAGGTTTTACTGGTTTTGCTGGAGGTTTTTTCTTCACATTTCCAATAACTTTACTAGCTTCAGTAGAATCAGGAACACATTGAGTTATAGAAATATCCTTTTGAGATATGGAACCAAATTCTAATAAACTTGAAGTACTGACCTCCTTAATTTCACCATCCTCAGAGCTAGAGTATTCGCTATTTTTAGAGCACTGCTCGGTTCAACCCACTAGAGTTGGTATGTCAAGTTAGTTGTCAATTTTAGTTGCCAAAATGCACTCTTGATTTAGCATACTAAAGATAGTTTCGGACTGTATTAGGTCTAAGAAGTTGAATCGAAGCTATCCTTAAAGGATGAAGATTGAAGACTACAAGAAGACATCAACAAGTACTTCATCAACAAAGGTATGTGATTGATTTCATTTGGATTCTTGTTAAATTCTACCTTTCTAATCTATCAAGATAAATACTCACTCTATGGAACAATTCCAATGACGGTAAATGTACATTTATGTATATATACTTGAGGTTATTTAATTCATGACCTTGGAGACAATAACCTTTATCCTTCTAAATAATCTCGTGTTATACTGAATGAGCTTATGAATCCAACGAGCCAAGAATCACTCAATTCCGAGTTATAACGATGAAATTATGAGTGATTTATTAAAGTAACAATTATAAGTGTTGTTGTAATTGTTATAGTTCGTTAGTAGGAAACAATCCATTGGCTGTTTGTAACAGTTCATGGACTTGGACCCAATTACGTGACTAGAAGTCTTTTTTAGTCAAATTGGTGATTTTTCCTTGTCTAGGCAAGATGGCTATTAATCCAAACATATTTGATTATCATATTAAAGTGTTTGTGATAACTTTTAATTCCTGCCTAAGTTAAAATGTGATTTATTCACATAAATAAATATTTGCTAATTAATTATTTATTTAATTATTTATGCATAATATTTGTAACTTAGGAAAGACTCCCATAATTAGGAGAGTCTTGAGAAAGGAAAATAGCCTAAACCCTAAGCTTAGTTTTCAAGCTAACTTTTCACTATAAATAAAGGGTTCATGAGTTTACACGTTTTCATCCCCTTTTAGAAAATAGGCGTAAGCTTTGCAGGTTGTTTCCATTTCTTCTGTTCTTCGTGAACAAAAGTGAGATAAAGTTTTTGTATTGGGGATCACAAAGCCAAGTTGAAATAAATCTTCATAATTGATTATACAACTTGTAATCTAGGTTTTTCACCTCTTGTCTATTCTAAGGTTTTCTCTTCTGATATAAAGCCATTCAAGTGTTGTTGATCATAAACCCTAGGTTTTGATAGATTTCAGTTTTCGATCGTATACCAACACTTGTTAGTCGAAATCGGAGACTAGAAAGAAAAACTTCTATTGAGGCATCTTGTAAAAACCCTTGAGAAGTTTTAAACAAGATATCTCTAGATTTATTCTAGTTGTTCTTGTTGTAGAGTTATTAGGTTTCTCTTCCTTTATTGAAGAGTATAATAATCCCTAATCTACAAGTTTGTTTTTGATATTACTTTTACCTAGTAATTGTTTTTATCAAAACAAACACAAGATTTCCAAAACCTTGATTCACATCTAAAGGGAAATCAAACCTTTGTTTTATGCAAACAAAATATCGAATCGTGTTGTGATATCTTCTAAAGAGATCCTCGGGTTCTGCTAGAAGATTTGTGTGAAGAATTTCTAAAGAGAATCGGTATTCTGCTAGGAGTTCTACAAGTGCTGAATAAGGTATTATATCTAGTCTGAATAGGTAGTAGGAAATTGGTGTAACAGCTTATAATCAGTGTGTGTTTATTCTGGACTAGGTCCCGGGGGTTTTCTGCATTTGCGGTTTCCTCGTTAAAAAAATTCTGGTGTTTGTGTTATTTCTTTTCCGCATTATATTTTGTTTATATAATAGAAATATCACAGGTTGTACGTTAAGATCAATCAGTTCTTGTATTCGACCTTAGGGTTGTTGAGTGAATTGATTGACACTTGAACATTGATCTTTGGTACCGTTCAAGTTAATCCTCTTATATTCAATCGGGCTCGCAAATCCCTATTTGCTGATTGCGGATTGAATTAAGAGATAGAGATATAAAACTCTTTGATATACTTTTTATAGATTGAGTCTAACTGTCTAGTTGATTCTCTTGAAAGTATATTAGATTTTTTCTATTCAAATTGCCAAACGAAATATTGGGTGTGGTTGTTAGACCCCCGCTTTTTCAATTAGTATCAGAGCAGGAAAACACGCTAAGACCTCATAAGTCCGTGTTTGTAATAATCTGATTCTATGGACAGAAGTGCTATCTCTATACACGTACCGCCAGTCTACGATGGCACGAATTATTTATGGTGGAAAATTGTTATGCGTTCTTTTATTCAAGCGCGTGATTTTCGATCATGGGTTCGTATTGTTAATGGCTATAATCCTTCATTATTTATAGTAGACGGTGTAACTGTTGCAAAGGATATTGGTGATTACGATGATCTTGAGATTCTTGCTGCAAAGCAAAATTCTAATGGATTAAATGCTATCATACATGCCATTACCCTAGATCTTCAGCACCACGTTACTACGTGTAATAAGTCTAAAAAGGCTTGGGATATCTTAGAAACCATATTCGAAGAGAATGCCGCAGAGAAAGAAGCAAGGCTTCAAAATCTAGCTTCTGACTGGGAAAACCTTCACATGTCTGATGATGAAACCTTTGATGAGTTTAACCAAAGACTTTCTCAAATAGTTAACTCCTCATTTGCATTAGGAAGAACTATTTCGGAGAAAGATATTGTGTGCGAAATTCTCAGGTCTTTACCATGAATATACGAGTCTAAGAAACATGTCATTGAAGAAGGAAACGATCTTTCTACACTCTCCAGAATACTCTTGCTGGAAAGTTAAAGATCTTTGATAATGAACACGCAAAAAAAGAGGTGATTTCTCTTAAAGCTGCAAACAATTCTGAATCCTCTAAGGAAAAATCTGGTTCGCCAGATACTAAGGATGTTACTCCATGATAATTTAGAAAATTATTGAGAGAATGAAAAAGAGTTTTTCTAAAAGTGTAACATCTCCTAAGGATGATGTACAATGTTATAACTGTCGTGGTTTCGGGCACTTGTCTTCAGTATGTCCTAGCTGGAGCCGTAGACAATCGGCATATGCAGCAGATTTGCCTACTCTTGATGATGGACCTGAATTTTATAATCCCCAAGAGTTGGCTGGCGAGGTTTCATTAGCTTCTAGAAAAATTCTTGCGGATACTGATTCTGATTCTGAGGAATAAGTGTTCCATGTGGATCCAGATGCTAATAACCTTCTTAAAGAAAGTCATAAAAAACTCTCCGAAGCTGAAAACATCATTTTCAGTGAGAAAGTTAAATATGATAGACTTCGTAGTCGAAATAAAGACTTGCAAGACCGACTTAATTCTAGTGGTGCAAGAGATTATCTCAACGAAATACGAAAGCTTAAAGAAGAAATTTCCGAAGGTCGTGATCGGGAAATTATTCTTCAAGCAAAGCTAGATAACTTGGAAAATATTGAGATGAACTTGTTATTTGATTCATAACTAGAAGATATCAAAGTTCAATGTGAATCATCCAAGAATGATCTAGTTATTGCGCTTGAGAAGGTCAAAAGTTTGGAAGAAGAAAACTCGAGCTTAAAAGAGAGTTTGTCTAGAAATAACAGCTCAAATAAATTAATCTCGATATTGGGAGCATGTAGAATTCATCGTGATACACGAGGATTGGATATGGAGGAATAGACGCTCCTATTATTTGCAAAGAGGTAAAAAATTTCAAAGTTAAAGCTTCTCCTCAACCAAAACCTTCCACGGTTGACAAAAGTGAAGTATCTCTACCAACTGCCGATGACGAAAAGTGGAAATTCTCTCAAATTCCAAAGCAAGCACATACACATTAGGTAACACTAAACATAACTTTTTCCATTATACTAACATTGTTTTTATTGTGGAAAACCAGGTCACTTGCAGAGGAATTGCAGATATCTTAAACGAGATAAAACCAGATCCGATTCTGTTAAGATGACAAGATCTGATGTTCCAAACTGGAGAAAAACTGAGTCTCATAATATCAGTTCTTCAAGTATTCCCTCCAAGAAATTTCATAATTATATTGCGGAGAAAAAGAAATGCGTTGCTCCAAAAGCTACTTAGAAATGGGTACAAAAGAAGATCAATAAAGCAACAAGTACTATTAAGAAGGATCTCCCAGAAAAGAGTTCGACAAGGGATAACATCTTAAAAAGGTATGAAACAGTTATTTAAAGTTTCGAGGAAGTTTTTAAATTCCTAGAATCCGTGTATGATTTTGTTTCGAATACCTGTGGTGATCAAGATTTTGTTCACCTCAACACAACCTGATTGTGTTGAAAGTGCATCCTCACCAAGAAGCCCTAATAAATGCGGTGAGGATTGCAAAAGAATTGGGGCGCACATATTGTGTTTGGTAATTTTTGAATATGTGGAACAATTTATTGTTTCGAGCTGAGTCTAACTCGCTTACATATTTCTCAAAATATGTGTTGGTAAGCTTTCGCTTTAACCAAGTTCATCTTTACTTAGTGACAAAAGTCATGTTATGTTTCAATCACTTTGAAAATTGCTCTGACGAAAAATGGTTTGTGAATAACAACTATATAACGTCCTCTGAGAATGTTTCAATGATTGAAATGAGAGTTTAGATTATATAACCATTGATGGATATAAGCATTATTGTGGAAACACATATATGTATAAGTCCTATTCCTTGAACCAAAGTTTGCGAACTTTGTTGATCAAGAGAACCGGAATTGTTTGCACAGTTTGCGAACTCAGTCCACGAACTGGCGGAAGTTCTCAGCCGAGAATATCTGTTGGAGTTTGAAAACTCACTCAGCAAGCTAAGTCCGCGAACTGGCGAAGTTCTCAAACCCGAGAATTTCTGCTGGAGTTTGTGAACTCCTTCCGGGAACTTAAGTCCGCGAACCCAGTCCGCGAACTTAAGTAGGTTATATCTAAAGATTGTTCTTGAAATCATCTTTATATTGATTAAGGAATGCTTTTGCAAACCGTGGCTATAAAGTTCGTGAACCGATTCGAGTGAATCAAATCGTTTTTGCTTCGATTGTGTCTTGTGTAGTTATGTAAGATTTCCTTGCAATTGAAAAACTCTCTAACTAGTTCATTTAAGTCATTTGAACTAGTTATGGTGAAGAAGAATATGGTTAAATACCACGCGTATGATTCTTAATTACCTAACTTGATTTGTGATTAAAAAATTCTTAAGAATAACAGGTTAGAAGCAATAATCAAAACTATTGGATGATGGCTTTTATTGTCAAAGAATCTTTTTCGTACTCTTATGGTAACCATTCTTGGTATAAATCCTTATTGAAAAGGTTATTCTTCCTTCTAAGAATATCAATTCTTGTTTATACAAGTTTGTATCTTAGAAAAGATGATCACAATACTTGATCTTCATGATTACATATTGTGTATTATTACCATGAGATAGTTTCATTGTTAGTAACACGATGTCATGAGAGACTTTCAATGATTGGTTCTTAGTTCATATCTCCTTGTGAGGTTTCTAAAATCCATTATATAAATCCTTATCTATGGATTAAGGTCACTCTTGTTGTTCTTTCGGGAATGACATTTTATGGGGGAGAGTTCTTAAATGAACTTGTGCTTAATTGCTATATCTTTGAGGGGAGAAGCGGTTGTGGAACATGTAGGAGTTAGCCTGTATCTTAATAAAATCCTTGATGAAGTCACTAAGTTTCGACTCTGTGATATCATCTAAAGTAAAGTTGATATGTTTTCCTTTGGTCAAGAAGTTCCTCTATGAATATTTCATTAAGATCCCACCAGTTTTCATAACATTGCCAATTTATATTGACAAAAAGGGGGAGAATTATTTTGCAGTTCACACTACATATACATATGGTTTACGGGTCATTATGTAAGGGGGAGTGGTTTCCATGTGAGATGGAGTATTAACTAAGGGGGAGTGACATATATCACCGTAGTATTATTGTCAAAGTTGTGATTCAATTGAACTTTGATGTTGTGTAATAATACTATGATGAATCTTCAACAAGTACAGAATGAACACATTTGCATAGTTGAAGAACCAAGGAAATCAAGCTTGTAGGATGTTGGAGCTGTAATGCTATTAACAAGTACAATTCATATGTAAAATGGTTTTGTCACTAAAATTGACAACGGGGGAGATTATTAGAGCACTGCTCGGTTGAACCCACTAGCGTTGGTATGTCAAGTTAGTTGTCAACTTTAGTTTCCAAAATGCATTCTTGATTTAGCATACTAAGATAGTTTCGGACTATATTAGGTCTAAGAAGTTGAATCGAAGCTATCCTTAAAGGATGAAGATTGAAGATTGAAGATTGAAGACTACAAGAAGGCATCAATAAGTACTTCATCAACAAAGGTATGTGATTGATTTCATTTGTATTCTTGTTCAATTCTACATTTCTAATCTATCAAGATAAATTCTCACTCTATGGAACAATTCCAATGACGCTAAATGTACATTTATGTATATATACTTGAGGTTATTGGATTTATGACCTTGGAGACAATAACCTTTATCCTTCTAAATAATCTCGTGTTATAGTGAATGAGCTTATGAATCCAACGAGCCAAGAATCACTCAATTCCGAGTTATAACGATGAAATTATGAGTGATTTATTAAAGTAACAATTATAAGTGTTGTTGTAATTGTTATAGTTCGTTAGTAGGAAACAATCCATTGGCTGTTTGTAACAGTTCACAGACTTGGACCCAATTACGTGACTAGAAGTCTTTTTTAGTCAAATTGGTGATTTTTCCTTGTCTAGGCAAGATGGCTATTAATCCAAACATATTTGATTACCATATTAAAGTGTTTGTGATAACTTTTAATTCCTGCCTAAGTTAAAATGTGATTTATTCACATGAATAAATATTTGCTAATTAATTATTTATGCATAATATTTGTAACTTAGGAAAGACTCCCATAATTAGGAGAGTCTTGAAAAAGGAAAATAGCCTAAACCCTAAGCTTAGTTTTCAAGCTAAATTTTCACTATAAATAAAGGGTTCATGAGTTTACACGTTTTCATCCCCTTTTGGAAAATAGGCGTAAGCTTTGCAGGTTGTTTCCATGTCTTCTGTTCTTCGTGAACAATAGTGATATAAAGTCTTTGTATTGGGGATCACAAAGCCAAGTTGAATTAAATCTTCATGATTGATTATACAACTTGTAATCTAGGTTTTTCACCTCTTGTCTATTCTAAGGTTTTTTCTTCTGATATAAAACCATTCAAGAGTTGTTGATCATAAACCCTAGATTTTGATAGATTTCAGTTTCCGATCGTATACCAACACTTGTTAGTCGAAATCGGAGACTAGAAAGAAAAACTTCTATTGAGGCATCTCGTAAAAATCCTTGAGAAGTTTTAAACAAGATATCTCTAGATTTATTCTAGTTGTTCTTGTTGTAGAGTTATTAGGTTTCTCTTTCTTTATTGAAGAGTATAATAATCCCTAATCTACAAGTTTGTTTTTGATATTACTTTTACCTATTAATTGTTTTTATCAAAACAAACACAATATTTCCAAAACCTTGATTCACATCTAAAGGGAAATCAAATCGGTGTTTTGTGCAAACAAAATATCGAATCGTATCAATCGTGTTGTGGTATCTTCTAAAGAGAGCCTCGGGTTCTGCTAGAAGATTTGTGTGAAGAATTTCTAAAGAGAATCGGTATTCTGCTAGGAGTTCTACAAGTGCTGAAGAAGGTATTACATCTAGTCCGAATAGGTAGTACGAAATTGGTGTAACAGCTTATAATCAGTGTGTGTTTATTCTGGACTAGGTCCTGGGGTTTTTCTGCATTTGCGGTTTCCTCGTTAACAAAATTCTGGTGTCTATGTTATTTCTTTTCCGTATTATATTTTATTTATATAATAGAAATATCACAGGTTGTACATTAAGATCAATCAGTTCTTGTATCCGGCCTTAGGGTTCTTGAGTGAATTGATTGACACTTGAACATTGGTATTTGGTACAATCAAGTTAATCCTCTTATATTCAATCAGGCTCGCAAATCCCTATTTGCTGATTGCGGATTTAAGAGATAAAGAAATAAAACTCTTTGATAAAATTTTTATAGATTGAGTCTAACTGTCTAGTTGGTTCTCTTGAAAGTATATTAGAGTTTTTCTATTCAGGTTGCCAAACGAAATATTGGGTGTGGTTGTTAGACCCCCTCTTTTTCATCTATCATTATCTTGTAAAACTTCATATTTATTATTAATTTGAATTGCAAGACTAGCGTTAGGGGGTAAACATGATTTGGAGATTCCTCCTAGAACATCCATAAAGGGAACTTCAACAAGTAATTCTTCTGCTACTTTTGCTAAGAAACTTCCAGAGAAAGAAGCTTCTTTAGTGTTGATTGAAATATTTAGTAAAGAAGGATGAGTAATCTCAACTGATTTAAGAATTGGAGATGAAACCTATGAAGTCTGAGCAGCCAAATTGTTTGAAAAAGAAGTATCATTATTTTGATTCTTTGGAGGTGTGGATGTTAAACCCTCTGATTATCAATTGTTGCAGAAGATTGTTTGGTAAATCTACACTCAGAAGGAAGATGACCAACAATCTGACAGTTGTTACAGAATTTAGGTAAGTTGGTTAAGATCACCCCTTGAGAGAAAGCTCCATATCTTGTAATAATCCACAGTTTATTTGGAATGCATTTTGCTAAATCAACTTTAATTAAAACTTTAGCATAATATCCACTCTGATATTTTAGGGTAGCTACATCAACTTTAATTGGATTATCAATTGCTTTACCAATCTTGAAAAGAGTTTTTTCATCCCAATATTCTAGACTTAGCCCTGGAAATTGAACCCAAACCATTTCCTTTGATGTACGTTGATTTTCCGATCTAAAATTTGGAATCCAATTCCTCACTTTTAAAACCTGATCCCGAACTTCCCACTTACTATATTTGATATAATTTTTATCTTCATCATTCACTAGTTTAATCGTAAAAAGCCCTTACGCAGTGGAATCCACTGACATTGACTTGTTAAACTCTATTGATTCCTTAAAATGGTTGTTACTTCTGAAAATTTAATACGAGGAAAATCGAGTCTATCAATCAGAGAGAATCGCCATGAATCATATCTATCATAATCTTGATCATCAATCAAATTAATCGAAGGATGATTTTCAAGGTTCTATCGATGGATCCATCTCAGAACCATCGTTTTTTCCTCAAAACTCATAGTTATAAGACACAAATCACAAACATAAAATATAAAACTAGGAATTAAAACCAGTATAGATTGAGACACCAATCATTTGAAGATTGTACGAAAATCACCTGAAATTAATGAAGATTGTAAGGAAATTGAAAAAGCGTTAAAAAACTGAAAACTGAGTTAGTCGCCTGATCCTCAGAGCTCAACTCAGTCCGATTCGAATGACAGTGTACTACTCCGTTATTGGGGTTTTCAATAAGAAAAAGTTGTTATCCTCTGATTATAAGTAGCACGGTGAGGTTATTACTTGTAGTAGTACATCTTTATAATCACATATGAATCATAACCTATGTTAAATTGTATATACGTTTTATATCAATTGCATCGATTAGTTTTTCATAGAACTTAGTGCTCTAGGGGAGTAAACTTAATTGTGTTTTTACATTTTAGGTTATTCTCTAGATAGAATTTACAATTGCATCTTTTAATGTGTTTGTGATAAAATCAGGAAATTAACAAGATATTCTTGCGATCAATATATCCTAGGACTTTTGATAAATGAGAGATTAAATTTCCAATTCTAGTTATTGATAAAAAAATACATGTTTGTGAACGATACAATCCCTTGGCCAATATCTTCATCTTATGGATTACTTACAATTATTTTATTACTTTTGATTTAGTTTTATTGCTTTGATAAATCAGAAAAATTCCCCTTGGTTACTTAAGAAAATGAAATTACATAACAACAATAGCCTCCAATGGAACGAATACCTTCTTACATGCACTTCACTTATATTTTTCTTGAGTGAGAAATTAATATATTTTTTGATGCACAATGACAAGCGATCAACTTCTGTAAAAATATATTATAAACTTCTTCGGAAGTTTTGTTCTGTCTGATATAGATTGAAGAATCTATTTTTGTCGAGTATAATTGTACACACTGACCTCCTAGGAAATGGAAGTTGTGAATTAGTGGTGAACTGGAGGTCGTGGAAAATGTGAAGAAACTATGTGTTAGAGCAATGCTCGGTTGAACCCATAAGTTGTTCTATCTCAAGCTTGTTGTCAATGTTAGATGATCAAAAATATATCATACATCACCCTTGAAGACTGAACATCGACGAAGAAATTTGGAGAACTTATGTATCAGGTATGTGAAGACTGATCCATTCTATTTTACGCACTATCTTTCCATTCTATCTTTTTGAGACGATGTCGTATAACTTATAATAGGTTTAAAAAGAAGAAATTTTGAGTCAAGCTTTCCTTGATAAAAGTCTCGAAGTATGATTCTATCAAAGATGTTCAATGATCCTAACAATGTTAGTTCTAAACAGTTTATTGTGTGAATTAATTTGTGGATCAATTGAAAATTGTCCATGCAAATGATTTTATCACTTGGGAATGTTTCAAACATCATAAGAGATAAATATTGAACTATCTAATATTTTTTCTCGTGGTAGGGTTGCGAACCATTTCACAAACCGTAGATATCTGAGTTTCAGAAATACAGGATGCCAACCGCAAGTTCAGATGGGAACTGTTCACGAACTATTGTGAACTAATTTACTAAAGTTGGTATTAGGCTAGCGGTTGATGAAACCGGTTCACGGACCGTGGTCAACTAAGTTCGGTAATCTTGTAGGGTTGGCGAACCCGGTTCATGAACCGTTGCGTCCTGACTCGTGAACAAGCCTAACGGTTCACGAACCATTCTACCAACTGTCTCAGTAGATTTTAGCAGATGCTCGAAGACTTATTTTTTTAAATAAGTTTAGCATTCCTAGAACTCTCTCAAACACTTATAAGACTTCATTGGTCACTCAAACACTCATGTCTGCGCATCATGATTAAGTTCTTAAGTGTTTAAATGAATATCAAATTGCTTTAGTTCTTTGGCATACTTTCCAAATCGAATAATCATTAAACACGGTTCCAGAACCGGTTCCTAGTATATATTCTTCTATTGTATTTTAAAAACCTAGAAGTGTTTGCTTATTGATTCTCAAGTTATCTTAGCATAAATCCTAAGAAACCATTGGTCTCTGAAAAACTATAAATAGAGATGCTCTTTCAACTGGAAATCAATTCCTGACACTTTGTGTCCAAGTTGATTCTAGAGTCGCCCTCGATAAACTTAGGTTTCCTCTGAGAAACATAATTAGGTTTACGACTAAAAGAATTCGCTTTGGGGATTCGTGAAGCCAAGTCAGACTATATTTATGTTGATATTTCGTGTATCCAGATCTTGATTTTTTGTTGTCGAGGTGTTCCTAATCTCTTTCGGGCAAGATATATCGTAATTGCAAAGTTATGTTCGTCTCATACTTTGTGATTCCTCAAGATATATATTTGAAACTTATTTTTATTGATAATTTGAAGATTTTTCTTGAGATATGCTTAAGAATCTAGGCTGCTCTTATGGGGGGTCATAAGTTCTGGATTTGTGAGGTTTGCTAGCTTCTTCTATTGAAAACAGATTTCCTCACCTTGATCTTTGATCTAAACGGAATTCAAATAAGCTTATCTGTTAGAGGCACACTAGTATCGAAAGTCTTCACTTTAGCTGAAGAAACTCTTAGGCTGTAAAGGACGTCATCTAAGGGAATAAATTGCGTAGATCCTTTCTAGGTTCAAGAGACGTAAGAAGCGCGACTATAACTGAATCTTCTAGAGGGTGGATTCGGTCTCAACTACATTACAGTCTGATAGTAGGCTAGTGTCTATAGCGGCTTAAAACTATTTAGTGTTCAAATCTGGACGAGGTCGCGGGTTTTTTTTGCAGTTGTGGTTTCCTTGTTAACAAAATTCTTGTGTGTGTGCGCTTTTACTTTTTCGAATCTCTTAAGTGTTAAAAGTACTATACTAGTTCATACTTGTATCAAAAATGAAAAGGTTGGTGGTGTATTTGGTACCCATGCGTCTTCAACTGATATCACAGCAGGTTCGTGTACTAACGGTGTCACAGCCGACATGGCGATCTCTTTCTTTGATGAGAGCAGTTAATTAACGGATTTCGAATGTGTTCTAAAAACCCGCGATGTTGATCTGACTATTGATTTGATTAAAGTCATTGATAATCTTTTTCATGAGAAACAACGATTGATAAGGAAAATTAATGGACTTCATTGTGAACTTTATATCAAGAATTTTGATCTTTGAGAAGGATCTGAAAGAGAAAAGGTTCTACAAAAGAAGTTGGATGATCAAATTCATATCAACAAGGATATTGTTGCCATGTTAGCTGAATCAAAGCTACCTTAGCAGAAACCCTTGAGGATTTGAAATATGAAAGAGAAACATTTATATCTTTACAGAATCTAAATCATATTGCTCTTGATTCTTGTTCAAAGAGTTGTTGTCAATCAAGAGATAAACGAGGTCTTGGCTTTGTTAAACCTGACGTGACTAAGATTTCATCGGAAGAACCTAATAATGCATCCACCACTTATGTAGGCTCCTGTATGTTCTATGGTTCGTGTGACCATTACCAACATACATGTAAGCTCTTTAGACAAAATTAAAAGAGGTTAATATTTTACATAAAAGGCTGGAAAACTTTTCTTTAATATTAAAAGACTTACAAAAGGCATGACAAGAGATCCTAATTTAAGGAAAATGATGTCAGTCTGGGAGATTTTTCCTTGAAGTCAACCACACCCTTTCAATGTTTTCTCAACAGTGGTTGTAGCCGGCACATGACAGTCGACATTTCATGGTTCGTAAACGCGGATGATTTTAAGAGATGACCTGTGACCTTTAGGGATGGGAGGTTTCGATATATCATAAAAAAGGGAGCGATCAAACTTCTGGGATTACCTGAAATTCATGATGTTGTTTATGTCAAAGGTATGTTTGCTAATCTTCTTTATATTAGTCAAATTTGTGACAAGGCCATAAGGTTATGTCCAATGCTAAAGGAAGTGACATTGAAGATAAGTCTGGAAAAGTAATTTTTCACAGCATTCGTGGCAAAAATAACTCTTTTCTTCTTGATATTCAGTTTAATATTTGTTGTAACTTGACTAAGGTGGAATCTACACAACTTTGGCATGAGTGTTTTGATCGCATCAATTATCGCCTCCTTGTCAAGATCAATTAATAAATAACTTGTTCATGGTGTACCCAAAACCAGTGCCAAAGTGGATGGATCCAAACTTGTCAGTCCTAAAAACTAGGGTGCGCACAAGCAAAATTACCCAAACTTTTATTAGGTAATTGATTTTCAAATTTGGAAATATTTCTTTAACTTAAAATCCTTTCCAATTTTTTTTATTGAAGAACATAAGAGATATTATGAATTTATATCAAAGAACGCAAATTTAAGTGATTTATTTTAAATGTAACTCTCTAAGAACACAAAATTAACATTATTTCTCATATTGTTTATTGTTGTTTGTAGTGCTTTTCAGAAATATAAACAAGCTAGAGTTCCACATAAGTCATCACAAGACATTTCCACTAAATCTTCACTCGATTTAATTCATATGGACTTATTTGGTCCTTTCCAACAACCTATTGTTGGAGGGGAGAACTATTCCTCGGTAATGGTTGCTGACAACACCAGATTCACTTGGGTGATGTTTCTTGCTCATAAGAAGGATACCCTGAGTGAATTTAAGATTATTGTAAATAGAATCCAAAATGAACAAGGTTGCAGACTAAAGAAAATTAGGAGCCATTGTGGAACAGAATTTAAAGATACTAAGGTATTTGAGTTCTGTGACACACTGGGTATTATTCAACAATATTCTCCACCAATTACTCCACAAGCTAATGGAGTTGCATAAAGGAATAACATAAATATCCAAGAAATGGCTTGGTCAATGCTTCATAACAAAAAACTTACCTCTTAAGTTTTGGGGAGAAGTTGTCTTTACGGCATGCTATTTGATCAATTTTGTTTGTCTATGGTCACGAACCCTAAATATTCCTTATGAGTTATGGTATGGTAACAAGCCTAACTTAAGTTATCTCCATGTGTGTGGAAAAAAGTGCTATATTCTTAAGGATCGAGAACAAAAATGGAAATTTGATTCAAAAAGTGACGAAGAAATCTTCCTTGGTGATGCATCTGATAGTCGTGGTTTTCGAGTATATAATCTCTGAACCAATGTCATGATGGAATCAACAAATGTTATTATAATGATTTAAGTAATTTCTATCATGATAAAACTCCTGCCGAGTTTCCTCTTATGGAGACGACTGAAAAAGTCAAAGATGCACCAAAGTTAGAAGAAGTTATTCCAACGGCCTTCATAGATCTAGTGACGAGGAGAAAAACCCTGACAAGGGTGTCCCTATCGAACGTACACCTTCTAAAAATTTATGGGTATGTAGGGATCATGATACGAACAATATTATTAGAGGAACAAACTCGATTGCTAAGACAAGAGGTCAATTTTGGGATTACAAATTCAACAACATAAGGATGAAATTTATATTTCTCAAGAGAAATATGCCAAGGAACTTGTTAAAAAGTTTGTCCTGGAAAAAGCCACTCCAAATCTCACTCACATGGCTACAACTGGAAAACTACAATGAGACAATAATGGTGTCAAAGTAGATCAAAAACTCTACAGTTGATTGGAAGTCTGTTATATCTGACGATAACTATACATGACATTTTGTTTAGTATTGGTTGTTGTGCAAGATTTCAAGCAGATCCAAAGGAGTCTCATATAACAGATGTAAAAAGAATCATCTGATATGTTAAACACACTATTGGTTATGGTTTATCTTTTACCTTTGATACTAACACGGAAATTACCGCTTATCTGATGCAGACTGGGAAAGTTGTATGAAAAATAGAAAGAGCACATCAGGAGGACTATTTCACGTGGGTGTAAATCTTGTAGCTTGGCGTAGTAAGAAATAAATATCACAATCCTTAAATACTTGTGAAGCCGAGTACATTGCTGCAGGTTCGTGTTGTACACAACTTCTATGGATGAAAGAAATGATTATTGATTATGCAATAGATTCTGGAACTACGAAAATCTTTTGTGATAACTCAACTGCGATTCGCATCACTGATAATCCCATTGAGCACTCAAGAACAAAGAAAATTGACATAAGATATCATTTTATAAGAAAACTCTTTGAGAATGGTATTGTTAAAATTGAGTTTGTGCCTTCTGAACGACAATGACTGATATTCTTACCAAACCATTAGATACCCGAACGTTTGAAAACCTTCGGCAAGCTATTGGTCTCGTTTTAGTTAATTAACCCAAGCGAATTATTTCCCCCGTTCTTATTCACATATTTTGGGTAACATACCTTGTGTTTCAGATCTTCCAAATCTGAATTTGTAAATCCATACTCGTGTACATCTTTCTGCACATGTGTTCTATGAAACATGAGACTCTGATGGTCCTATGACAAGTGTTTAGTAAAAGGTGAAATTTATTTGTGATGTTTTTTCATTAGAATATATATCTCATATTTTCTCATATGTTAAGCTCTTAACTCTTGCGAAAGAGGAGTAAACTATTTTGAGAATGGCAGAATTGATCTCTCCACGATTATACTTTTGTGAATATACTGCTATAGGATTCCGTAAGATGTTCTCTAGGAATCTACTTACTTCCTCGATTGCATAACCGCCAGGAAATAAGTGGTTAACTTTAATCTTTACGTTCATACATGGAAGTTATAATTCTTATGTTGAGTCATATCGCATTAATTGTTCTCTTGCTCGTAACTGGCATGGAAAATAGTTTTTGTCGATGATTATTTTTCTCAAGAAAATATTATATCTTAGTGCCTCTAATATTAAGATCGTTTTTTTTTAATTTCTTTGTTCGTAACTGGCGAAAAGAGAGAAAAATATTGGGATACTTATTTACTTAATTCGTAACTGACGTGTAAATTTGTATGTACAAGGAAAATCCTTCTCTTGTGATTAGAGTTAAGGTCGCTCATGTTGTTCTTTCGGGAATTACATCAAATAGGGGAGGGTTATTTTGGACTTGTGCTTAATGGTAATATTTTTGTGGGGAAAGTGTATGTGAAACTATAAGAGATTCTTGTACCTTTATATCTTCTTGACGCGACCCGAGTTTACTTGGTGAAATCATCTAAACTAAATGTTGGTATATGTTCTCTAGTCTCGAATACTCCCTTGGGTCTTAGTTAGAGCATTGGTATAACAAAGGTATGGAAGGCAGGAGGGATATCAAAGGAACGACTTTGATTCATCTTGATCCCGATTTTTCGCCTTTGCCAATTTTGTTGACAAAAGGGGGGAGTAGTATCTTACTACATTAGATATGACTTTTCGGAGCATCATGTAAGGGAGAGTGGATTATTATATATAGGTTTTACCTATTTTGCAAAATAAGTAATTATTGACTAAGGGGGAGAACATATCACCATTGCTTCAAAATTATGGTGCAATTGAACCTTGATGAAGGTAACAATACTATGTTTTTATATGACAAACGATGAGTAGAGTGTGATTAGGTAGCTTTTGCTATCTTCTTCTCTATTTGGATCTTTTATGCTCCTAATGTCTTGGCGGGCCAGACGCAGCAGAGCGATGACCCGGGAGCGGCCTCATTTTAACAAAGCTATTTTTGAGTATTTTCATAAGTTGTTATCCTACGGATCTTCAAAAACAAATGTGATAAACGAACACATGCAGAACCATATATAGAATAACTTGAAGTACGAAGAATACAAGATGTTTGTTGAAGAACCAAGGAAATCAAGCATAGTTGATTGAGCTGAAAAGTTTATTTATTTTGAATCCATATGTTGAATAGTTGTATCACTAAATTGACAAAGGGAGAGATTGTTGGTTGAACCCATAAGTTTTTCTATCTCAAGATTTTTGTCGATGTTAGATGATCAAAACTATATCTTAATTTCTAGTCTACTAAGTCAAGTCTTAGACTAGGTTAGAATTTGGTAGTTGAGTATCAGACATCACCCTTTAATATTGAAGGTCGACGAAGACATTTGGAAAACTTCTGTATCAGGTATGTGAAGACTGAACCATTTTTATTTTACACACTATTTTACCATTATATCTTTTTGAGAAAATTTCATATGACTTCTAGTAGATTTACAAAGAAGAAATTTCGAGTCAAATTTGTCTTGTTAAAAATATCGAAGCATGACTCTATTAAAGGTGTTCAACGATCCTAACAACATTATAACTAAATAATTTATTGGGTGAATTAATTTGTGGACCAATTGAAAATTTTCCATGCAAATGATTTTATCACGTGGAAATGTTTCAAACATCATAAGAGAGAAATATTAAACTATATGATATTTCTGCTCAGGGTAGGTTGACGAACCAGTTCGCAAACCATAGATATCTGAGTTTCAGAAATACAAGAGGGTTGGCGAACCGGTTCCCCGACCGCAAATTTCAGATGGCAACAATTCATGAACCATTTTGAACTAATTTACTAAAGTTGGTATATAGGCTAGCAGTTGACGAACCCGGTTCAGGAATCGTGGTCCACTGAGTTCGATAGTCTTGTAGGGTTGACGAACTTTGCAACCTGACTCATGAAAAAGCCTAACCGTTCACGAACCGTTGTACCAACTGTCTCAGTAGATTTTAGCAGATGCTCAAAGAGTTATTTTCTTAAATATGTTTAGCATTGGTAGATATATCTCAAACACTTCTAAGACTTCATTGATCGTTCAAACACTTGCGTGTGTGCACAATGATTAAATTCTTAAGTGTTAAAATGAACATCAAATTTCTTTAGTTCTTTGGCATACTTGCCAAACCGAACAATCATTATACACGGTTCCATAGCCTGTTACGAGTATATATTATTCTATTATATTTTCAAGACCTAAAAGTGTTTGCTTGATTCTCAAGTTATCTTAGCTTGAATTCTAAGCAACCTATGGTCTTTGAAAACTATAAATAAAGATGTTCTTTCAACTGGGAAAATCAATCCATGACACTTTGTGTCCTGGTTGATTTAAGAGGCGTCCTCTATAAACCTAGTTTTCCTTTGAGAAACATATTCAGGTCTACGATTGAAAGAATTTGCTTTGGAGATTCGTGAAGCTAGGTCCGACTATCTTTACCTTGATAATTCGTGTATCGTGATCTTGTTTTTTTATTATCGAGGTTCTCGTAATCTCTTTCAACTGATGAGTGTGTAAACACGTCGTTTTTGTGTCTTAATTTATATTTGTTTAGTTTTTCATTTTGTACAATTTGATGATTTTTGTCTAGTTTTGCAGAATTTTGAGAAATAATTTTCTAGCCACAATAGTTACCGCTTATCTGAGTACACAAATTTTCATGGCTTATGGAAGTCAACATACGGGACAAAAATGCCAATCTTAAACTAATGGACCAAAATTGCAGCAGCAGTAAATCAAAAGTCCATGTAATCATTTGGACTTATGCACTAACAGCATGTTTGTTTTTTCGTCTATGTAGAGGCTAACCTCTATTAGCCTCTATGTAGTGGTGGGTCCCGTTTATATTGGTGTTTGTTTTTTCCACTACCTCTACATAGATAGAGGCCAATCTCTAATTTATATAGAGGAAATCAAATAGCACCAATGAGGTGCTATCTTTGAGCCTCTACCTCTATTAAACCTTCAAATGACTAATATATCCTCGAATAAACTTATAATGTCCAAAAATAATTCCTTAATTTAAAATCTAAATTTTCTCCTGTTTCAAGAAAAGTGATACTTTCGCCCGTTTCAGAAAAAGGGATATTTTCGCGTTGTTTCAGAAAAAGTGATATTTTGCTCCGTTTCAGAAAAAGTGACACTTTAGCCCCGTTTCAGAAAAAGTGATCATAGCGCCTCCTAAGCTAGTAGCTGACTAATCCAAGAGATTAGCTAAATAAGAGGCATTAAAAATCTAAATCATTTACTTAAACATTCAATTAATAAATCTGCTACAAAACTTAACCCAAAACTAGCCCCGCTTAGAAATATACATATACAAGAACTTCTCTTAAATGATACATATACAATAGTCATTTGGTTTGCAAACATAATAAATATAGCAGAACTTAACTAATTAATGAAGTCAACTCCTCGAAGCTTCCGCTGCGCAACTCTGATCTGTCTCTGAAACTAAAAGTGGGAATGGGTGAGCACATCATCCCTAAAAGGGGTGTCCCGTAGGAATAACATTTAACTTTTAAGTAATCATTAGCATGATTTGGAAAAAAATACATGTTTTTCCAAATATTAAAAGACAATCAAACCACTTAAATAAACAATCATTGTATATGGACCTAAACTCCTTCTTTAATTTCTGCAGTGACATTTACACACCTGATAACTTTCTGTGACGACATTTACACGTCGTAATATTGATGGCCGTACCACCTAGATAGTCTGTGGGTGAATGTACACACCCGTAATATTGATGCCAATTCCACACCGTATAAAGCACAAAAGTAAAATAACGAAGGAGCGTATCCGATATACCATAGTTGGATTCTCATTTCCCAAAGACAATCATGAAGACAAGCGAAGCATTACAATTCCTTTCCAAGCAATGGAAAGATTAAAAGAATCAATAGTATTTTCGAAATTTAAAATAAACAATGCATGGAATACACAATTAGGCAATGCATGAGTTTGTTAAACAAAGACTTTTATCAAAGAAACAACATCAATGGTTACAAAAGAGTTAAAGTATTCCCACATCTTTTGATGACAATCCACGCCTACCTCGAGATCCACGATCCACTGGTTCATCCTTTGAATCGATCGTCGTTAATACAGACTAATTGTTAATCACACAAGCACTCTAAAAATTTATCCAAAAGGATCATACAAGGCTCATACATAATCTCATACAAGCTCCAGTTATATGCTAAGTGAATTATCTAAGGTTCTAAGTCCATTTATGGTTCTACACCTTTTATTTATCTATCTTTAGCATATTTAAGAGTTCCTAATTAAATTAGGTTGATTCTAAAAGTCATTAGTTAAGTCTTAAAAATATCTACAACCTTATATAAGAAACCAAATGTTAATTCAGACCGCTAAGGTATATTATATATTCATTTGGAAAACTGACTATAAGCCCAAGTTCACTAAACCAAGTCCATTACACGAGGCCCATTCCACCTAAGTCAACTAACTGTCAATAACAGTCAGAGGTCAATTAACAGTCAACTGTCAGGAGGTCAAGGTCAAATCAACTGAATCCAAGGTTCACTGAGTCAAATAGGAAATAGGTGAGTTAACTCAGTCAGTAAAAATGATTCAGATTAAACATGCCAAGACTAAAGCATAGAGCAACACATAACAGACTAAAACTCAAATAACGCATTTCTAACTCTCATTGCAAGTGAACACAACTTAAAGATCTCTTCTCTGCCTTGTAATTCTAAAACTTCTAATTACAACACTAGAATCCGTTTGTATCATTTACACCTGTAATTGCTTTCCATTTCATTACTCTTACACCAACTCAGTTATTTCAATTTCATACATCTAAACTTCATCTCATACAACACTAACTTCAAAGTCACAATCTTCATATCTGTAATACTAATACCAGCTCCATTTAATACCATGAACCCCCCACAGTTTATTCATAATCTTTGACTGCAACTCAATTGCATTCCATATCACCCACACCCACAGTTCAACTCCACTTCCAACACCAGTTCACAAAACTTTCCATCTCTAGATACAACACATCCTAATCAACACCACCAGCACACCAGTTCAGCTGAATCAAAATATCCTCCTCAGCACTTTCAATCCAAATGAAACACTCTCAGCATTGTCGTCTTCTTAGCTTCACTCCACTCCATCCATAACGGCGGCACTATACTCAAGTTAACAGCACCAACCTTTACTTCATATTCTCACTAGCTGCCTCGCATATTGAACCCCAACAACTTCTTTGTTACTTTACCAATAACATGGATCACAATCACAAATCTATTAACTCTTACTCAAATACACCCATTTATCTAATCACTGCCAATTCCATGAACTGTAGTCAAGCAAGCCATTCACATAATCCAGTTCAACACCAACAACTTCACTTGTACAACCAAATCATCTACAACTCATCCAAATCACTTCATTACAATTTAAGTAATAATACCAACTTTCCTTCATTGTCCTGCACCAGCAACCAGGTATCAACACCATACTGACTCATTTCATGTCCTGTAATCAGTTCTCTGTAATTCAACCTACAATCATCAACCCCATTGAAACAACAACAGACCCATCTTCATATCATCTAACCTTAATTCGATTCACATCTCAATTCTACCATCTTCTAAATTAAAAACCCTAACTTCTGATTCTTCTTTGGAAACCTGAATTAAAACCCAACCTCAATCTAGTTCATCTTCTTCATCAGCAGCAACCGAACCAATGAACTTAATTCATACGAACCCTAATTTCAGATTTGATTAACTAAGAAACTAAAATTAAATTCCATAAACCTATCTATACTTCAATTAACAGCAAACCCACTCTATAATTAATCAAAACAGAACGATTTCATAAAGAAACATCAATCAATTTGAAACCTAATTACCTGTTTTCGATTCATTATCAAAAGCATCTCCTTCTTCAAAGTTTCACAGAACAATCACCCCTTCTTCATCTATTAAACTAGATAATTGTTTCCCCTAAGTTTCTTTTTGATTTCACGGCTTCAGAAAAGACTCCAGAATCGCCAGAGAGAAAAACGAAGAAGAAGAAGAATATAAGAAGAAGAAAGAAAGAGAAGAAGGAATAAGAATAATAAGAGAAATGATCTCTCTTCGACACGTATTGATGATGAGGCAAACGAGATTTAATAAGGCACCCAAGAAAAGGATAAGGGCAGCTCGGCGATTTAAAAGAGAAATAACAATTTTACGCTTCATTCATATCTGATGATATCTTCTTCGTCCGGTATCCGAATGACACGTTCGAGTAGTCCATCTCACATAACTTTTCGATATCTATTCAACGGTACTAATTTTGTATCTAAAACGTTGTTAGATTAATTCCTACTAATTAACGTCCGGGTTAAACTAATCGAGTTATTAGCAGCTAAGACCTTCCTTGACTAGTCTAATAGCGTTGACGAGATTGAGGGTCTTTACATTATCCCGGCGAAAAGTCTTTCCCGAGATTTTTGCTGGAGTTTGTAAACTCTGCCCGGTTGCTAAAGTCCGCGAACCTAGTGTGCAAACTTAAGAAGGTTATATATCTGAAGATGATTTCTGAACTTAAACTTATAAAGACTAAGAAATGCAATTTGCAAACCGTGGCTATAAAATTCATGAACCGATTTGGTGAATCAAATCATCTTTTCTTCAATTGTGTCTTGTGTAGTACATAAGATTTCCTTGCAATTGAACAACTCTCTAACTAGTTTATTTGAATCATTTGAACTAGTTATGGTGAAGAAGAATATGGTTGGTATGAAATGCTCATATGGCTAACCTTTTGGTTAACTATTTTTGAACCAACAATGTACACGTTTGGGTACGGTTAACAAACCTAGAAGCATGCATTTCATTTGTGTATAACAAGCTAAGTTTTCGATCTAACGGTTGAGAAATATTAGCTTGAATCTAAATCAGGTTTTCATCTAACGGTGGATATTGTTTGCTTTGTGACCAAGGCGAAACTCTGATTTGAAAGACTATATTAGGGGAAATCTAGCAACTCTGCAAAACTAATCCCCACACTTCACGCGTGATACTAGTTTTCGTGCTAGAGTCGTTTCTCCTTTAACCTTTGGTTTTCTTCTTCTAAAACCAGGTTAACGACTTAAAGACTTCATTGGGATTGTGAAGCCAGACCGATACTACTTTTATCGTAGTTGTGTGATCTGATCTTGCATCTTCTATCGTACGAGTACAATCAGATTGATTGGAGTGATATTAATATCTCCGATAGGAAAGATGTAAAAAGTAGTCACAAACATCTTCGTCTTATTGTTTGTGATTCCGCAACATCTTGTTTCACTACCATACGATTAAGATTGTTGTGAGGTGATTGATTTATCTAGGTTGTTCTTCGGGAATATAAGACCGGATTATCAATTGGTTCCTGTTCACCTTGATTATTATCAAAAGACGAAACAAAAACTTTAGGGTTTTTTTGTGGGAGACGGATTGATCCTTTGATAGACTTGTCTATGTGAGACAGATTTGTTTATTGTCAAAGCCTGCGATTTTGGGTCGTAGCAACTCTTAGTTGCGGGTGAGATCATCTAAGGGAATCAAGTGCGCAGTATCCTCCTAGAATCAGAGGCGTGGGGAGTACAACTGTACCTTGGATCAGTGGGAGACTGGTTGGGGTTCAACTACAGTCCAGTCCGAAGTTAGCTTGGAGTAGGCTAGTGTCTGTAGTGGCTTAATACAGTGTGTGTTCAATCTGGACTAGGTTCCCAGGGTTTTTCTGCATTTGTGGTTTTCTCGATAACAAAATTGCTGGTGTCTGTGTTATTTCAGTTTCCCCATTATATTGTTTTATCTTTATAACTGAAATAATACAGGTTGTACGTTAGATCATCAATTCGAGTAATCCAACCTTTGGTTGTTGATTGTCATTGATTTATCCTTGGATATTGGTCTTTGGTACCATCCAAGTTATTCCTTGTATTTTTTAGTACTCGCAGTTTTTGTTTGAGGAAATCAAAACAAGAGAGAGATATAAACTCGTTGATGTAATTTTAATTGATTGAGTCTTGTTGATTCTCTTAAAAGTATATTCGAGTTTTTTCATACAGATTTCTAAGCGAAATATTGAGTGGTGTTGTTAGACCCCCGCTTTTTCATTTGGTATCGGAGCAGGCAAACACGTTCAAGACCTTACAAGTCTATGTTTGTAGCGATCTGACTCTATGGACAAAGGTGTTATCTCTATTAACGTACCACCAGTCTTCGATGGCTCTAATTACTTATGGTGGAAAATTGTTGTGCGAGCATTTCTTCAAGCGCGTGATTTTCAATCATGGGTATATGTTGTTAATGGATATGATGCTCCCGTTGTGGCAGTTGGAGATGTAAATGTTCCCAAGAATATTGGTGAATATAATCCTGCCAAGATACTTGCTGCAAATCAAAATTCTGATGGTTTGAATGCCATCATACATGCCATTAACCTAAATTTTCAGCACCATGTGTCAAATTGCACTAGGTCTACAGATGCTTGGGATATCTTTGAAACCGTATTTGAAGGAAACTCCAGTGAAAAGTAAGCTAAGCTTCAAAACCTTAATTCCGATTGGAAGAACCTTCGTATGGCAGATGAAGATACATTTGATGAGTTTAATCATAGAGTGTCTGAAATTGTTAATGCATCTTTTGCATTGGGTAAGACTATTCCTGAAAAGGACATTGTGATGAAAATTCTCAGATCGCTGCCATCTAGATACGAGTCTAAGAAGCATGCCATCGTTGAGGGAAATAACCTTGATAATCTTTCCAGAAATACATTAGTTGGAAAGCTAAAGATCTTTGATCATGAGCATACATCAGAAATCGGAAAGGATGTTGCCTTTAAAGCACAGAAGAACACTAAGTTACTTGATAAAGTAAAAGTGTTTATGTCTCTGAGGATGATCAGTCTGAGGGTGATTTTTTGGATGAAGATCTTGAAAAATCAGTCTCCTTGATCACAAGACAGTTTAGGGATCTTCTATTGAAGAGAAGTAAACAGTTTTCAAGAGACAAACCTAGGTCGTCAGATAAACCTCACAATCACGTTCCTCTTAAAAACAGAGATGCTGACGAGGTTGATGACGAGGATATGCCACATTTCTTTAAGTGTAAAGGTTTTGGTCATTTTGCAAACGAGTGCCCAAATCGTAGAAAATACACTGGGAACAAAGGTCTTGCTGTAACACTTGATGAGATGTCTGAGATCTATGATTCTGATGAAGATAGGAAATCAAGTGTTGGCCTTCTATGTGAAAACATTGATTTTGATAATTGTAGCAATACATATATCAACCTTGATGGTTTCGGTGAAGAATAAAATCCAATCAAGCTGGAAGAATCAATTGACCCATCCTTTGGAAACTCTGGTTGTAATGTTTCAGGATCTACTATGTGTCTGGCTGCTTTCACACCGCAGATGCCTGAATACTATCCAAGTTTGACGTGCTCGTTTTGTTCTCATAAGGTTCATGAACTATCAAGATATTACAAGTACAAACATCAAGTGAGGCACGCAAACAAACTTCAATGAAGATCAAATCGATTGGAAAGGAAGCTTAAACTTACTCAGAAGACTGCTGAGGAATGTAGGATTTTATCTTCGTCTAAGAAGATGGTTTCCAGAGACAAAATAAGACCATTAGAGAAGAAGGTATAGTCAAATCGCTTTGATAGAAAGAATTCCGAGGATTCCTCTCACGAGGAAAATGGTGGACAAATTGTTGTTCACCACAACACAAATTAATTGTATTGTTTGGTAAATCTTGTCTCATGTGCCTGATCAAAAAGATATAAGATTGTTTACCGCTTAGGATTTAGGAAATTTTTTTTATTCTTAGGATTTTTTTTCCTGTCTATCAAATAAAGTAAAGGGTTATTATCGACAATTCTACTCTTTATAGGGTTTAGAATTGGGCGTCCACGAACCTGTTTAAAAGTTGCGAACCCTACATTCCTTTTTCCTCTTTGATATCTTTTATATCTTAGGAATGCTTGATGAGATTGTGAATTCCACTCACAAAAACCAGTTGTTTATAACTGTTCTCTAAGCATCATGTCTTTGGATGCAAAAGATGTCAATATGATTGTTAAGCCATCAATCAAGGAAAAAGAGAAATCTCCAGTAACTCCTTCCTTGAAAAGAAAGAGGAGGAATACAAGAAAGCCAAAGGCCGTCCCTTCTAACTCTCAGAAGTTTTCCGATGTACTTGATGAGTTGAAGGAAGTAAGAAAGGAGATTAGTGAAATAAAGGCTTGTGTTTTAAGATATTTGGAAATTCAAAAGACCCTGGTTCGACATCATCAGCCAAGACGGTTGTTGGTATTGACTCCTTCCTCCACGAACCTTACATTCCGATGGCTGTTGACGACAAGGAGTTCGGGAATGATAAGGAATTTCTCAAAGATATTGTTTCCTAGTATGTCTTATTTTTGGTTTAGTTGGAAGAATAACTAGTACTTGAATAGCAATGATTGTGACTACACATAGGTATTACTTTTCATCTTCTTGTTCTTTTTTAGGTTTATTGGTTTAAATTCTAAAAATATTTGGAGGATGATGGTTTGCAGTATTTAATCTTTCTGATTTGTTATATTGCAATTTGTTATGGGATATTGGTGTTTACGTCCGTGAACTATGTTGTCCCATATTTTTTCAAAAGTAAAGTCGTTCATGATTGGTATTCATGTATTGATTTAAGGATGAATAGACTTTTGACATATACAAAAGTTAAGCCTATATTGTCAATTCTTTGATGGAAGATAGGTTAAAAAAATTGGTATTTAAGGATTATGTCTATTGAATACCGCTATGTAAATAGTGATGGAAGATAGAATGAATCCTTGTATATGCCACAGTATTGATCTTCACAGATCCATATTTTATGTAATACTGTGAGGCTCCGTAATGTGTCTTTTGTTGAGCACGACAACCAAGTTGATTAATTTTTGATTAGCTTTGTTGGTTGTTCCGTAAGGTACTTTATGTTGAGCATTCTTGAACTAAATTAATCATCTTGTTTGGTTATTTAGTTATTGCTCCATAAGTATTTTTATATCGAGCAAAATAAAATGACAATTAAATTGATTACTTTTGTAATTAGTTTGATTGTGTATTCCAATTAGATTAATTATGGGTTCTCTTGTAATTAATCTAGTTGAGTATTTTCATACTCCGTAAGATTCCTCTTATGTTGAGTATATGAACGACTATCATATTCATTTTTTAATGGTTATGTTAGTCGTATGCTCTGTAAGTTCTCTTATGTCGAGCATAATCAATTAAGTTGATCAATTTTGTGTTTAATTTGATTGCGTATTCCGATTAAATTAATACTGGGTTTACTTGTGATTAATTTGATTGAGTTTTTGGATATATAAAATCATTCTCATGGTTTTTGGTGTCCAATCAAAATCCTTATTTTCTTTTGAAATTAAGGTCGCTCTTGGGGGAGAGTTCTTTTGAACTTGTGCTAAATGGTCATATCTTGAGGGGTGTGCGGCTGTGGAATTTTAAAGGGGTTATCTTGTATATTTAAACTCCTTGATAAATGCTATTAGCTTCGGCTATATGATTGCATCTAAATTACGAGTATATATTATTCTATATTATTCTAGTATATATTATTCTATTATATTTTCAAGACCTAAAAGTGTTTGCTTGATTCTCAAGTTATCTTAGCTTGAATTCTAAGCAACCTATGGTCTTTGAAAACTATAAATAAAGATGTTCTTTCAACTGGGAAAATCAATCCCTGACACTTTGTTTCCTGGTTGATTTAAGAGGCGTCCTCTATAAACCTAGTTTTCCTTTGAGAAACATATTCAGGTCTACGATTGAAAGAATTTGCTTTGGAGATTCGTGAAGCTAGGTCCGACTATCTTTACCTTGATAATTCGTGTATCGTGATCTTGTTTTTTTATTATCGAGGTTCTCGTAATCTCTTTCAACTGATGAGTGTGTAAACACGTCGTTTTTGTGTCTTAATTTATATTTGTTTAGTTTTTCATTTTGTACAATTTGATGATTTTTGTCTAGTTTTGCAGAATTTTGAGAAATAATTTTCTAGCCACAATAGTTACCGCTTATCTGAGTACACAAATTTTCATGGCTTATGGAAGTCAACATACGGGACAAAAATGCCAATCTTAAACTAATGGACCAAAATTGCAGCAGCAGTAAATCAAAAGTCCATGTAATCATTTGGACTTATGCACTAACAGCATGTTTGTTTTTTCGTCTATGTAGAGGCTAACCTCTATTAGCCTCTATGTAGTGGTGGGTCCCGTTTATATTGGTGTTTGTTTTTTCCACTACCTCTACATAGATAGAGGCCAATCTCTAATTTATATAGAGGAAATCAAATAGCACCAATGAGGTGCTATCTTTGAGCCTCTACCTCTATTAAACCTTCAAATGACTAATATATCCTCGAATAAACTTATAATGTCCAAAAATAATTCCTTAATTTAAAATCTAAATTTTCTCCTGTTTCAAGAAAAGTGATACTTTCGCCCGTTTCAGAAAAAGGGATATTTTCGCGTTGTTTCAGAAAAAGTGATATTTTGCTCCGTTTCAGAAAAAGTGACACTTTAGCCCCGTTTCAGAAAAAGTGATCATAGCGCCTCCTAAGCTAGTAGCTGACTAATCCAAGAGATTAGCTAAATAAGAGGCATTAAAAATCTAAATCATTTACTTAAACATTCAATTAATAAATCTGCTACAAAACTTAACCCAAAACTAGCCCCGCTTAGAAATATACATATACAAGAACTTCTCTTAAATGATACATATACAATAGTCATTTGGTTTGCAAACATAATAAATATAGCAGAACTTAACTAATTAATGAAGTCAACTCCTCGAAGCTTCCGCTGCGCAACTCTGATCTGTCTCTGAAACTAAAAGTGGGAATGGGTGAGCACATCATCCCTAAAAGGGGTGTCCCGTAGGAATAACATTTAACTTTTAAGTAATCATTAGCATGATTTGGAAAAAAATACATGTTTTTCCAAATATTAAAAGACAATCAAACCACTTAAATAAACAATCATTGTATATGGACCTAAACTCCTTCTTTAATTTCTGCAGTGACATTTACACACCTGATAACTTTCTGTGACGACATTTACACGTCGTAATATTGATGGCCGTACCACCTAGATAGTCTGTGGGTGAATGTACACACCCGTAATATTGATGCCAATTCCACACCGTATAAAGCACAAAAGTAAAATAACGAAGGAGCGTATCCGATATACCATAGTTGGATTCTCATTTCCCAAAGACAATCATGAAGACAAGCGAAGCATTACAATTCCTTTCCAAGCAATGGAAAGATTAAAAGAATCAATAGTATTTTCGAAATTTAAAATAAACAATGCATGGAATACACAATTAGGCAATGCATGAGTTTGTTAAACAAAGACTTTTATCAAAGAAACAACATCAATGGTTACAAAAGAGTTAAAGTATTCCCACATCTTTTGATGACAATCCACGCCTACCTCGAGATCCACGATCCACTGGTTCATCCTTTGAATCGATCGTCGTTAATACAGACTAATTGTTAATCACACAAGCACTCTAAAAATTTATCCAAAAGGATCATACAAGGCTCATACATAATCTCATACAAGCTCCAGTTATATGCTAAGTGAATTATCTAAGGTTCTAAGTCCATTTATGGTTCTACACCTTTTATTTATCTATCTTTAGCATATTTAAGAGTTCCTAATTAAATTAGGTTGATTCTAAAAGTCATTAGTTAAGTCTTAAAAATATCTACAACCTTATATAAGAAACCAAATGTTAATTCAGACCGCTAAGGTATATTATATATTCATTTGGAAAACTGACTATAAGCCCAAGTTCACTAAACCAAGTCCATTACACGAGGCCCATTCCACCTAAGTCAACTAACTGTCAATAACAGTCAGAGGTCAATTAACAGTCAACTGTCAGGAGGTCAAGGTCAAATCAACTGAATCCAAGGTTCACTGAGTCAAATAGGAAATAGGTGAGTTAACTCAGTCAGTAAAAATGATTCAGATTAAACATGCCAAGACTAAAGCATAGAGCAACACATAACAGACTAAAACTCAAATAACGCATTTCTAACTCTCATTGCAAGTGAACACAACTTAAAGATCTCTTCTCTGCCTTGTAATTCTAAAACTTCTAATTACAACACTAGAATCCGTTTGTATCATTTACACCTGTAATTGCTTTCCATTTCATTACTCTTACACCAACTCAGTTATTTCAATTTCATACATCTAAACTTCATCTCATACAACACTAACTTCAAAGTCACAATCTTCATATCTGTAATACTAATACCAGCTCCATTTAATACCATGAACCCCCCACAGTTTATTCATAATCTTTGACTGCAACTCAATTGCATTCCATATCACCCACACCCACAGTTCAACTCCACTTCCAACACCAGTTCACAAAACTTTCCATCTCTAGATACAACACATCCTAATCAACACCACCAGCACACCAGTTCAGCTGAATCAAAATATCCTCCTCAGCACTTTCAATCCAAATGAAACACTCTCAGCATTGTCGTCTTCTTAGCTTCACTCCACTCCATCCATAATGGCGGCACTATACTCAAGTTAACAGCACCAACCTTTACTTCATATTCTCACTAGCTGCCTCGCATATTGAACCCCAACAACTTCTTTGTTACTTTACCAATAACATGGATCACAATCACAAATCTATTAACTCTTACTCAAATACACCCATTTATCTAATCACTGCCAATTCCATGAACTGTAGTCAAGCAAGCCATTCACATAATCCAGTTCAACACCAACAACTTCACTTGTACAACCAAATCATCTACAACTCATCCAAATCACTTCATTACAATTTAAGTAATAATACCAACTTTCCTTCATTGTCCTGCACCAGCAACCAGGTATCAACACCATACTGACTCATTTCATGTCCTGTAATCAGTTCTCTGTAATTCAACCTACAATCATCAACCCCATTGAAACAACAACAGACCCATCTTCATATCATCTAACCTTAATTCGATTCACATCTCAATTCTACCATCTTCTAAATTAAAAACCCTAACTTCTGATTCTTCTTTGGAAACCTGAATTAAAACCCAACCTCAATCTAGTTCATCTTCTTCATCAGCAGCAACCGAACCAATGAACTTAATTCATACGAACCCTAATTTCAGATTTGATTAACTAAGAAACTAAAATTAAATTCCATAAACCTATCTATACTTCAATTAACAGCAAACCCACTCTATAATTAATCAAAACAGAACGATTTCATAAAGAAACATCAATCAATTTGAAACCTAATTACCTGTTTTCGATTCATTATCAAAAGCATCTCCTTCTTCAAAGTTTCACAGAACAATCACCCCTTCTTCATCTATTAAACTAGATAATTGTTTCCCCTAAGTTTCTTTTTGATTTCACGGCTTCAGAAAAGACTCCAGAATCGCCAGAGAGAAAAACGAAGAAGAAGAAGAATATAAGAAGAAGAAAGAAAGAGAAGAAGGAATAAGAATAATAAGAGAAATGATCTCTCTTCGACACGTATTGATGATGAGGCAAACGAGATTTAATAAGGCACCCAAGAAAAGGATAAGGGCAGCTCGGCGATTTAAAAGAGAAATAACAATTTTACGCTTCATTCATATCTGATGATATCTTCTTCGTCCGGTATCCGAATGACACGTTCGAGTAGTCCATCTCACATAACTTTTCGATATCTATTCAACGGTACTAATTTTGTATCTAAAACGTTGTTAGATTAATTCCTACTAATTAACGTCCGGGTTAAACTAATCGAGTTATTAGCAGCTAAGACCTTCCTTGACTAGTCTAATAGCGTTGACGAGATTGAGGGTCTTTACATTATCCCGGCGAAAAGTCTTTCCCGAGATTTTTGCTGGAGTTTGTAAACTCTGCCCGGTTGCTAAAGTCCGCGAACCTAGTGTGCAAACTTAAGAAGGTTATATATCTGAAGATGATTTCTGAACTTAAACTTATAAAGACTAAGAAATGCAATTTGCAAACCGTGGCTATAAAATTCATGAACCGATTTGGTGAATCAAATCATCTTTTCTTCAATTGTGTCTTGTGTAGTACATAAGATTTCCTTGCAATTGAACAACTCTCTAACTAGTTTATTTGAATCATTTGAACTAGTTATGGTGAAGAAGAATATGGTTGGTATGAAATGCTCATATGGCTAACCTTTTGGTTAACTATTTTTGAACCAACAATGTACACGTTTGGGTACGGTTAACAAACCTAGAAGCATGCATTTCATTTGTGTATAACAAGCTAAGTTTTCGATCTAACGGTTGAGAAATATTAGCTTGAATCTAAATCAGGTTTTCATCTAACGGTGGATATTGTTTGCTTTGTGACCAAGGCGAAACTCTGATTTGAAAGACTATATAAAGGAGACATCTAGTATTGTGTAAAACTAATTCCCACACCTCACGTGTGATACTAGTTTGCGTTCTAGAGTCGTTTCTCCTTTAACCTTTGGTTTTCTTCTTCTAAAACCAGGTTAACAGCTTAAAGACTTCATTGGGATTGTGAAGACAGACCGATACTACTTTTATCGTAGTTGTCTGATCTGATCTTGCATCTTCTATCGTACGAGTACAATCAGATTGATTGGCTTGAGATTAATATCTCCGATAGGCAAGATATAAAAAGTAGTCACAAACATCTTCGTCTCATTGTTTGTGATTCCGCAACATCTTGTTTCGCTACCATACGATTAAGATTATTGTGAGGTGATTGATTTATCTAGGCTATTCTTCGGGAATATAAAACCGGATTATCAATTGGTTCCTATTCACCGTGATTATTATCAAAAGACGAAACAAAAACTTGATGGAATTTTCCGTGGGAAACAAATTGATCCTTTGATCGACTTTTTTGTGTGAGACAGATTTGTTTATTGTAAAAGCCTGCGATTTTGGGTCGTAGCAACTCTTAGTTGTGGGTGAGATCAGCTAAGGGAATCAAGCGCGCAGTATCCTACTGGGATCAGAGGCGTAGGGAGTACAACTGTACCTTGGATCAATGGGAGACTGATTTGGGTTCAACTACAGTCCAGTCCGTAGTTAGCTTGGAGTGGGCTAGTGTCTGTAGCGGCTTAATACAATGTGTGTTCAATCTGGACTAGTCCCGGGGTTTTTCTGCATTTGCGGTTTCCTAGTTAACAAAATTTCTGGTGTCGGTGTTATTTCTGTTTTCGCATTATATTTGTTTATATAATTGAAATAATGCAGGTTGTGCGTTTGAATCAATTGGAAATCCGACCTTTGGTTGTTGATTGATCCTTGGATATTGGTCTTTGGTACCATCCAAGTTATTCCTTGTATTTGATTAGAACTCGCAGTTCTTGCTTGAGTAAATCAAATCAAGAAGAGAGATATAAACTCGTTGATATACTTTTAATTGATTGAGTCTTGTTGATTCTCTTAAAATCATGGGTATATGTTGTTAATGGATACGATACTACCGTTGTGGCAGTTGGAGATGTAAACGTCCCCAAGAATATTGGTGAGTATAGTCCTGCCGAGATACTTGTTGCAAAGCAAAATTCCGACGGTTTGAATGTCATTACCCCAAATCTTCAGCACCATGTGTCAAATTACACTAAGTCTAAAGATGCTTGGGATATCTTAGAAACCGTATTTGAAGGTAACTCCAGTGAAAAGGAATCTAGGCTTCAAAATATTAATTCTGATTGGGAGAACCTTCGTATGGCAGATGAAGATACATTTGATGAATTTAATCACAGAGTGTCTGAAATTGTTAATGCATCTTTTGCATTGGGTAAGACTATTCCTGAAAAGGACATTGTGATGAAAATTCTCATATCGCTGCCATCTAGATACGAGTCTAAGAAGCATGCCATCGTTGAGGAAAATAACCTTGATAATCTTTCCAGAAATACATTGGTTGGAGAGCTAAAGATCTTTGATCATGAGCATACATCCAAAATAGGAAAGGATGTTGCCTTTAAACCACAGAAGAACACTAAGTTACTTGATAAAAGTAAAAGTGTTTATGTCTCTGAGGATGATCAGTCTGAGGGTGATTTTTCGGATGAAGATATTGACAAATCAGTCTCCTTGATCATAAGACAGTTTATGGATCTTCTATTGAAGAGAAGTAAATGGTTTTCAAGAGACAAACCTAGGTCGTCAGATAAACCTCACAATCGCGTTCCTCCTAAAAACAGGGCCGATGACGAGAATATTCCACAGTGCTTTAAGTGTAAAGGTTTTGGTCATTTTGCAAATGAGTTCCCAAATCGTAGAAAATACACTGGGAACAAAGGTCTTGTTATAACACTTGATGAGATGTCTGAGATCTATGATTCTGATGAAGATAGGAAATCAAGTGTTGGTCTTCTATGTGAAAACATTGATTTTGATAATTGTAGCAATACATATATCAACCTTGATGGTTTCGGTGAAGAAGAGAATCCAATCAAGCTGGAAGAATCAATTGACCCATCCTTTGGAAACTCTGGTTGTAATGTTTCAAAATCTACTATGTGTCTGGATGCTTTCACATCACAGATGCCTGAATACTATCCAAGTTTGACATGATCGTTTTGTTCTCAGAAGGGTCATGAACTATCAAGATGTTATAAGTACAAATATCAAGTGAGGCACGCCAACAAACTTCAACGAAGATCAAATCGATTGGCAAGGAAGCTTAAACTTGCTCAGAAGACTGCTGAGGTATGTAGGATTTTATCTTCGTCTAAGAAGTTGGTTTCCAAATACAAAATAATACCATTAGAGAAGAAGGTATGGTCAAATCGCTTTTATAGACAGAAGTCTGAGGATTCCTCTCAAGAGGAAAATGGTGGACAAATTGTTTTCCACCACGGCACAAATTAATTGTGTTGTTTGGTAAATCTTGTCTCATGTTCCTGATCAAAAAGAGATAAGATTGTGTACCGCTCAGGCTTTAGGAAAAGTTTTTTTTCTTAGGATTGTTTTTCCTGTCTATCAAATAAAGTAAAGGGTTATTATCGATAATTTTACTCTTTATAGGGTTTAGAATTGGGCGTCCACGAACCTGTTTAAAGGTTGCGAACCCTACATTCCTTTTTCCTCTCTGATATCTTTTATATCTTAAGAATGCTTGATGAGATTGTGAATTCCACTCACAAAAACCTGTTGTTTATAATTGTTCTCTAAGCATCATGTCTTTGGATGGAAAAGATGTCAATATGATTGTTAAGCCATCAATCAAGGAAAAAGAGAAATCTCCAGTAACTCCTTCCTTTAAAAGAAAGAGGGGGAATACAAGAAAGCCAAGGGCTGTCCCTTCTAACTCTCAGAAGTTTTCCGATGTTCTTGATGAGTTGAAGGAAGTAAGAAAGGAGATTAGTGAAATAAAGGCTTGCATTTTAAGATCTTTGGAAATTCAAAAGGCTCTGGTTCGAGATCATCAGCCAAGACGGTTTGTTGGTATTGACTCCTCCTCCACGAACCTTATATTCCGATGGCTGTTGACGACAAGGAGTTCGGGAATGATAAGGAATTTCTCAAAGATATTGTTTCCTAGTATGTCTTTTTTTTGGTTTAGTTGGAAGAATAACTAGTGCTTGAATAGCAATGATTGTGACTACACATAGCTATTATTTTTCATCTTCTTGTTCTTTTTTAGATTTATTGGTTTAAATTCTAAAATTTTTTGGAGGATGATGGTTTGCATTATTTAATCTTTATGATTTTTTATATTGTAATTTGTTATGGGATATTGTTGTTTACGTCCGTGAACTATGTTGTCCCATATTTTTTCAAAAGTAGAGTCGTTCATGATCGGTATTCATGTATTGATTTAAGTATGAATAGACTTTTGACATATACAAAAGTTAAGCCAATATTGTCAATTCTTTGATGGAAGATAGGTTAAAATATTTTGTGTTCAAGGATTATGTCTATTAAATATCATTATGAAAATAGTGATGGAAGATAGAATGAATCCTTGTGTATTCCACAGTATTGATCTTCACTGATCCATATTTTATGTAATACTGTGAGGCTCTGTAATGTGTCTTATGTTGAGAACGATACAACCAAGTTGATTAATTTTTGATTAGCTTTGTTGGTTTTTCCGTAAGGTACTTTATGTTGAGCATTCTTGAACTAAATTAATCATCTTGTTTGGTTATTTAGTTATTGCTCCATAAGTATTTTTATATCGAGCAAAATAAAATGACAATTAAATTGATTACTTTTGTAATTAGTTTGGTTGTGTATTCCAATTAGATTAATTATGGGTTCTCTTGTAATTAATCTAGTTGAGTATTTTCATACTCCGTAAGATTCCTCTTATGTTGAGTATATGAACGACTATCATATTCATTTTTTAATGGTTATGTTAGTCGTATGCTCTGTAAGTTCTCTTATGTCGAGCATAATCAATTAAGTTGATCAATTTTGTGTTTAATTTGATTGCGTATTCCGATTAAATTAATACTGGGTTTACTTGTGATTAATTTGATTGAGTTTTTGGATATATAAAATCATTCTCATGGTTTTTGGTGTCCAATCAAAATCCTTATTTTCTTTTGAAATTAAGGTCGCTCTTGGGGGAGAGTTCTTTTGAACTTGTGCTAAATGGTCATATCTTGAGGGGTGTGCGGCTGTGGAATTTTAAAGGGGTTATCTTGTATATTTAAACTCCTTGATAAATGCTATTAGCTTCGGCTATATGATTGCATCTAAATTACGAGTATATATTATTCTATATTATTCTAGTATATATTATTCTATTATATTTTCAAGACCTAAAAGTGTTTGCTTGATTCTCAAGTTATCTTAGCTTGAATTCTAAGCAACCTATGGTCTTTGAAAACTATAAATAAAGATGTTCTTTCAACTGGGAAAATCAATCCCTGACACTTTGTTTCCTGGTTGATTTAAGAGGCGTCCTCTATAAACCTAGTTTTCCTTTGAGAAACATATTCAGGTCTACGATTGAAAGAATTTGCTTTGGAGATTCGTGAAGCTAGGTCCGACTATCTTTACCTTGATAATTCGTGTATCGTGATCTTGTTTTTTTATTATCGAGGTTCTCGTAATCTCTTTCAACTGATGAGTGTGTAAACACGTCGTTTTTGTGTCTTAATTTATATTTGTTTAGTTTTTCATTTTGTACAATTTGATGATTTTTGTCTAGTTTTGCAGAATTTTGAGAAATAATTTTCTAGCCACAATAGTTACCGCTTATCTGAGTACACAAATTTTCATGGCTTATGGAAGTCAACATACGGGACAAAAATGCCAATCTTAAACTAATGGACCAAAATTGCAGCAGCAGTAAATCAAAAGTCCATGTAATCATTTGGACTTATGCACTAACAGCATGTTTGTTTTTTCGTCTATGTAGAGGCTAACCTCTATTAGCCTCTATGTAGTGGTGGGTCCCGTTTATATTGGTGTTTGTTTTTTCCACTACCTCTACATAGATAGAGGCCAATCTCTAATTTATATAGAGGAAATCAAATAGCACCAATGAGGTGCTATCTTTGAGCCTCTACCTCTATTAAACCTTCAAATGACTAATATATCCTCGAATAAACTTATAATGTCCAAAAATAATTCCTTAATTTAAAATCTAAATTTTCTCCTGTTTCAAGAAAAGTGATACTTTCGCCCGTTTCAGAAAAAGGGATATTTTCGCGTTGTTTCAGAAAAAGTGATATTTTGCTCCGTTTCAGAAAAAGTGACACTTTAGCCCCGTTTCAGAAAAAGTGATCATAGCGCCTCCTAAGCTAGTAGCTGACTAATCCAAGAGATTAGCTAAATAAGAGGCATTAAAAATCTAAATCATTTACTTAAACATTCAATTAATAAATCTGCTACAAAACTTAACCCAAAACTAGCCCCGCTTAGAAATATACATATACAAGAACTTCTCTTAAATGATACATATACAATAGTCATTTGGTTTGCAAACATAATAAATATAGCAGAACTTAACTAATTAATGAAGTCAACTCCTCGAAGCTTCCGCTGCGCAACTCTGATCTGTCTCTGAAACTAAAAGTGGGAATGGGTGAGCACATCATCCCTAAAAGGGGTGTCCCGTAGGAATAACATTTAACTTTTAAGTAATCATTAGCATGATTTGGAAAAAAATACATGTTTTTCCAAATATTAAAAGACAATCAAACCACTTAAATAAACAATCATTGTATATGGACCTAAACTCCTTCTTTAATTTCTGCAGTGACATTTACACACCTGATAACTTTCTGTGACGACATTTACACGTCGTAATATTGATGGCCGTACCACCTAGATAGTCTGTGGGTGAATGTACACACCCGTAATATTGATGCCAATTCCACACCGTATAAAGCACAAAAGTAAAATAACGAAGGAGCGTATCCGATATACCATAGTTGGATTCTCATTTCCCAAAGACAATCATGAAGACAAGCGAAGCATTACAATTCCTTTCCAAGCAATGGAAAGATTAAAAGAATCAATAGTATTTTCGAAATTTAAAATAAACAATGCATGGAATACACAATTAGGCAATGCATGAGTTTGTTAAACAAAGACTTTTATCAAAGAAACAACATCAATGGTTACAAAAGAGTTAAAGTATTCCCACATCTTTTGATGACAATCCACGCCTACCTCGAGATCCACGATCCACTGGTTCATCCTTTGAATCGATCGTCGTTAATACAGACTAATTGTTAATCACACAAGCACTCTAAAAATTTATCCAAAAGGATCATACAAGGCTCATACATAATCTCATACAAGCTCCAGTTATATGCTAAGTGAATTATCTAAGGTTCTAAGTCCATTTATGGTTCTACACCTTTTATTTATCTATCTTTAGCATATTTAAGAGTTCCTAATTAAATTAGGTTGATTCTAAAAGTCATTAGTTAAGTCTTAAAAATATCTACAACCTTATATAAGAAACCAAATGTTAATTCAGACCGCTAAGGTATATTATATATTCATTTGGAAAACTGACTATAAGCCCAAGTTCACTAAACCAAGTCCATTACACGAGGCCCATTCCACCTAAGTCAACTAACTGTCAATAACAGTCAGAGGTCAATTAACAGTCAACTGTCAGGAGGTCAAGGTCAAATCAACTGAATCCAAGGTTCACTGAGTCAAATAGGAAATAGGTGAGTTAACTCAGTCAGTAAAAATGATTCAGATTAAACATGCCAAGACTAAAGCATAGAGCAACACATAACAGACTAAAACTCAAATAACGCATTTCTAACTCTCATTGCAAGTGAACACAACTTAAAGATCTCTTCTCTGCCTTGTAATTCTAAAACTTCTAATTACAACACTAGAATCCGTTTGTATCATTTACACCTGTAATTGCTTTCCATTTCATTACTCTTACACCAACTCAGTTATTTCAATTTCATACATCTAAACTTCATCTCATACAACACTAACTTCAAAGTCACAATCTTCATATCTGTAATACTAATACCAGCTCCATTTAATACCATGAACCCCCCACAGTTTATTCATAATCTTTGACTGCAACTCAATTGCATTCCATATCACCCACACCCACAGTTCAACTCCACTTCCAACACCAGTTCACAAAACTTTCCATCTCTAGATACAACACATCCTAATCAACACCACCAGCACACCAGTTCAGCTGAATCAAAATATCCTCCTCAGCACTTTCAATCCAAATGAAACACTCTCAGCATTGTCGTCTTCTTAGCTTCACTCCACTCCATCCATAA